>NC_135497.1:8732011-8931016 GCF_052857255.1 Amblyomma americanum | reverse complement strand
GGAAGGTGTTTGCAAGCAATGCCTCCTGAAGAACATGCCTGAAGCGTCAGCTCGATGTCAATGGGCGCCGAGATCGCCACGACAATGAGCAGACTGACCGCGAGGCGGCGCTAAAAGATGACCCTCGAGTTCGGTTTTCAATGGCCGGGAGACTGTGATGCGTGGCTCCCGATCATGCTGTTTCATTCTTTTTTCGGGCTTTGAGCAACAAATTTTACTTCGTTAACGGCAAAAAACATGTTTTGGATGTCTCAGAGTGCAGCAAATTCTTAAAAAGTCTAAGCTGACTTCCTGAAAGAGTTCTATTTTCTGGTTGGTTGCTTGTTCTTTGTATAACGATGTTAAAATAACCATGTTCTACTTGCTTCTTTTTCCACCCAGTTATGTAACCCCCTTCACATAATACTCCAGCAACTCCAGTCAGAGCCCGTGAGGTATTTGAATAAAAAAAAATAGATCAGTTTCGATTCGAAATCTAAAAGCGTGACGTGCACCCCATTCTATCATGCCGCTGGGACCTTTTGTCTGCTGCATAACCAGTAACTTTTGGACGGTTTGCAACAAAAGGAACATGTTCAAAAAATCCATATTGCAACAAGTGCTTGAGGTGGCTATAAATTCCGCAAAATAAGTATTTACACTGCATGATGCGTGGTTGTATATTGTACTGCTGCCAATGGCAATAAATCAATAACTACTTCGGACAAGCAAAAAGAAAAAAAATAATCCACGAGATAGAATAAGGACAGGAGGAAGTCCGGAATTACATGAGTTCTCAACTGTAGCCAGGTGACCCGTTGGAAAGGAGGACTACATGGCGCTCAATGGAAGGAAGCCGGAGACGTCGCGGTGACCTGCCTGGAGAGTTGTTGGCCGCAGGGGGCACATCCCTCATATCTAATATTCTGAGAACTTTGCGAAGCGCGCATCTGTTACAGTCTTGCTGCGAAGCATTGCGGGAGATGTTTCGATCGGGTGAAGCAGGTCTTGGAAGACCCAGCCAGAGCTGTTTCTGGTCATTTTTCCAACGAGCTTTCGCCGAACGGTACCTCCTTGAATAACGTACGTTGACAATTTCAGATAAACCCATGCCCCTCTTGTCTATTATTTCCGCAAGAAACACAGTACCTCCTTGAGTAACGTACGTTGACAAATTTCAGATAAACCCATGCCCCTCTTGTCAATTATTTCCGCAAGAAACACAGCTCACTAGGTTCCTGCGTGATGCACACGCGCACAGTGACTTTGGGGCGTAACACAGCACGCCTGACTGACCGGATTTCTCCAAATGACAAGCACGCGTGCGTTGATGAAACGACAACTGGAACAAGGGGAGTATCAGACATGGCGAGCGACTTGTGAATATTTAAAAAAAATTGCGCTTGAAGGCACTGACACGTGCGCACTTACAAGGAAAAATGGCATGCGTCAGTGCGATGAAGGCGGCGGAAATCGTTTCCTACTACAGTTTCAAGAATTTTCGGGAAAGAGGTTTCTTGTTGTACATCTTTGCAACTGCGTTTTTGTCTGTTATGTCAAGTGCATGGTTTGTTAGCAATGGTTTGATGAACTTCTTGCATATAATGTGCAGTAGTGCTTCCCTGTGGCTGTTTTCCTTGTTTTCGCAGGTCAGGACAGGCAAACCCGTGATTTTATTAATAATATAGAACAAGCATGTGTCCAGTGGCCTTTGAAGATGTGTTAGGTCTTTGAACATGATGTCGACGAACTTCTTGAAGCCCTGTAACACTTTGGGGAGCGCTGACGTCGGGTAAAAGAGTCCACCCCTGTCTTGGTGGGCAGTCAAACTGTCTACAGCAGCATTTCCTTTTTGCACCAAAGCCACACAGCTGTCATATTCGACTTTCTCGGAAACCACACGAGCTATGTAGCCCCAATAAGGCTGATAGCTTCCATTTCCGGAGTCGGCAGGAAAGGATCCGATGGCATACTCGTCTTGGAGTGCGTTTGTAGCCAGTTCTATAGTTTCGTTTTCAGCAGCAGTGGCGGCCCCAGCTGCAGTTTAATTAACAATGGCACGGGATGAAACAAAGGAAGTGGAGCTTCTGACGTTGCTGTTCTCTGAGGCTGCAACAATGCCTGTACGCAGCATTTTCTCCAACCCGCTCAAAACACTTCTCACATCTAGCATGTCATTACATCCTGCTGAACGCCGCAGAGAGACTCAGTGTGGTCACTTGAAAATTTGCGCGTCAAGACGAACTTGAAGTTGCACCCATTTAACAAGAATCGGATGCAGTGCACATTTGACAGTGTCGTGAACATGATGGCGCGGTAGGTCTCTTTAGTTAAAAAGTTCTCTTGGGTGCTCGCATTTTCAGGCCTTCCATGTACTCAACGAATTCGTGCTCCAGCCAGTGCAGCCTTCGATCATCAATGTCCGAAAATTCTTTTGTGTCCGGGTTGTTCTCATGAATGTGCTGGCTACGGTTACTGACGTCCATGGTTACAAACCACTCGTTCATCTTGCACATGAACTCGACTGTCAGGCCTACATTTAAGAACTTAGCATCGCATGTGTGCCCAGCCTGTTCTTTCATAAAGCTCAAGGCAGCGGTCACAGAAGGTGAAAAGAGCTCAATCGCTGGTTTTACTGCCATTTTCTCTATGGTGGATGGGTAAACGTGTTTTCTAGTGAGAAATCGCACTGGCTTCACGGTGGACCCCTTTTGCATGTTGTACAATTCTCTGACATAGAGTGAAGAGATTTCTTTCTTTGCTCTCATTTCCTTCGACAGGAACTGCGAACGTACGTTTCTGATTGTGTGACTTTGGTCGAAAGCCAATACCAGGTGCCTAGACGGGTCGGCAGGATGTGGTACTCGTATTTGTGGCTGCCCTTGTGATAGGAACTCCATTGCAGTCACGTTGACCTTGTGGTTGTCTGTGACGAGTCTGACAATTTTATATCCAGTTTCTTCCGTCTTCTTTACCACATGCCTGATAGCTTCTGCCAGCACTTCGCCTGTGCATCCCTTGGTGAAGAAATACCCCACTGGAATTTTGAACCTGGCTGCAGCCCGCAGAGCAGGAAACACAACAAAGAATTGGCGAGTTCACCCTTTTCCTGCACTGGCAGGAGATGGTCAAGATCTGGGCTGATATCAATGTCTCCCAGAAAAGCGTCTCTCTGCCTGTGATATTCCAGCTTCTGTTTGATGCGCATCTCGTCTATGACTAGGCTACACACCCTTGATTGTGAGGTGACTAAGCAATCTAGCTCAGTGCTGAACCTTCTCTTGACCAGGCTATAGCTGAAACCCAGCTTCTCCTGAGCAGGTCCCCATGTATTTGCTAATATAAGTGTGGTTCTACTAGGCAGGACAAGGAGTTGTTCTGCTCTGAGATGCTCATAGCACCTGAGAGAAATGTTGCGCAGAATGATGCAGTGTCGGACGGTGGTCTCACTCCACACTGTTTTTTTTTTTCTGTGTAGTTAACCTGATCTAGTTATAGCCTAGCTTTCGTGTAGTATTCAGAGCCTGCCACAATCCGAAGGAACGTTTATACGTGGCATTTTTCTTGAGGCGTTCCAGCTCTTTTTTGTACGCGTAAACAGTGCATTCGAGCCTTTCATTTCGTGACTTCCAAGCATCTTCCTTATCGCGCCACTTTTTTCGGTCAAGGAAAGCCGCTGATGATTTTTGTTTGTCTGTTTGGGTGCCGGACGAGAGTAAGACGGGCGCGGTCTGACGGACGGGAACAGGACTTACTGTGCCAGCTGCATCACTTGATTCGCTAGCCGCCAGGTAAAGCTCTATGGCCTCTACGGCTGTCGCGCCCGATGGTACAACAGGTTCAGGACTATGGACGGTGCCCACAGGCGAGTCTTCGCGTTTTCGCCTTTTTATACTGCTGTCGTCGCGGGATTTCGCTGGTGACGGCCTTAGGTACGACGGGTACCGATTGAAGATGCTGGCACGACACACTTTTTCAACATCGTCAACTTGGTGCCTTCCCGAAAGTCACTTGGCTGGAAATTTTGCAAGCTACAAACTACAGAATAATTCAAATGTCGTGTTTGGCTGCCAGTTTTTCCTTCTAATTACCTTGAGCCATCGTTCCCGGAGTTCTAAGTCGGCAGGAATTTCATGGAACGAAACGCCGGGCTTCTTGTTTCGCTGACTGACGTGCAAAACGGAACGCAACAGCGACGCATTTTCGCTTGCTGTTTCCTCCAGCAACTATAGTAATCGACGCGTCACTTGTCAAACGGTTACACTAAACACATCACACAAATAATATAAGAAACAGCGCACCAGAAGGCATACTTTTTGCTGCAACGGCAGTCACAAGAAAATTCTGTGCTGTCAGTGTGTCGTCTGCTAGAGGGTCTTCTGACAGCGCCGCCATACGGCGAACGCTTGCTCTACGGCGGGGAGAAAAACCCCTGACGCTTCAGACATGTTCTTCAGGAGGCATATTGTTGCAAGCACGACCGGCTACTTGGCGACCTGCCCACTACGCCGGCTCCTACGGCGGCGCGTGTCCGGGTAAATATCACGTGACTATTCAGGAGGGACGGCGCGCCGCAACAGTTGGCGCCACAAGTTACCTTTTCGGCAGCGACCTCCGTACGCTTCTGCTAGCTTCAGTTCGTTTGCGCTGGCATGTGGCCGGTAGGCAGAGTTAAACCGCATTGTTTTTAAGCACGAACCGCAAAGACGTGTTAATATTCATCAGATGCTATAATCGTGGACAGCTTTCTCCATACAGTGGTAGTTATGAGCGCGAGCTGTCAGCTAACACGCCTGCGTCTTTGGCTCATGAGCGCGCGAGAACAGCGCAGAAGCCGGCGTCTCGCGCTCGTATCTTCCCCTGCATAGCCACAAAAAGCTGTACCCGACTAGAGGCTGCTAGTGGATATATAAATTTTTTTGTCTCGGAGCAGCAGTTTTGCAGTTAAAACAAGCTCAAAGAGCTGTTGTACTGGTGGGCGCGGCTCTGATGCTACTCGAGCGGCGTTTTTTTTTTTTTTTTTGCGCGCACAGCTGCACAATTTCAACACGATTGCTTCTGACCTGTACCTAGCAGCATCCCAGGGCGAAGTCGCGCTACTTTTCCTCCAATTTACGATAAAAATCGCGCTATGGACACTTCTTACTTGTTTTCAGGAGCGTTAACCCGATTGTTAACCATTTCATGACGCACTCTACATGAAAAATGAATAAAACCAGAGTCGAAAAGCTTGTTTGCCAGACACAATAGCCGGTCGTGGCCGGAACTTTATTTGACGCCAGCCAGATACTTACACATTTAGGACCATCCGTGATTTTGGTATTGGCATTTATTTTTTTCGTTTGGCGTGCTCTTCTGTCAGATCAGAGGCAAAATTGGACAAAAATGGCCTCATAAACTTGTGGATAATCACCTTTAGCAAGGCCCTTCTTTGAGGCTGTGTGATGTCCTTCGAGCACACAAACAGCGGATTTTTTGCAAGTGATGGCAGCTAGCACTAGGTCTGCAAACTTCTTAAGCGGCCTTGGCCCCCTAACAGACACAGGAGCCACACTTGATGCAGCACCTTCCATGCGGCTGACGAACCCTACGAAAGCTAAGGTAGGTTACGACAGCCCTCCTCGGTTCATGCCTGCTATGATGGCAGCAGTAACTAGTAGACTGAGAGGATGGTGCCCGCTTGATTTACAAAGCGGAATGCAGCAATAAACCATCACGGGCGATGATTTTCACGGCCTACGAAAGCTAAAGGCTGTCAGATATAATTAAATTCTTAGCACGTATGCTGGAAGCAAGCAGAACAGCCGGAAACACTGTGTGCAGACGCGCAAAAACAACAACTAAGAAGCCGCGACTGCTACCGCTACGCTAGCCCGCACTCGGCGTGGGGGGGAGTTGTGGCGCCACGGAGAGCAGCTGCGGTCGAGCGAACTAACAAATCGAGGGCTACAGAGGCGGCGCCGGTGAACAGGTCGTGGTTCATGGAGGAAAGAAGAAAAAGAGGAGAGGCTGTTACGTCACATTTTTTGAAGCCGGAAGCGAGGGCTCCGCCATGACACTTGGCCGTTTTCTCAGCCAATGGCATGCGAGCGCCGCCATTGCATGGCATGCGAGCGCCGCGAAGATCAACGCGAGCGGCGCGAGCAGACGATCTCGCGCCGCGCCAGGCTGTCGGCAGCTGTCAGACACGGCGGAAAGTGAGACTTCTGCTTCTGCTCCCATTGACAACAAAGACGCTGCGATGCCCAGCTGCTGCGTTCCTGGGTGTCGGTCGCGCACGCCAGGACAAGAACCGGGCGTCACTTTCCACACGTAAGTATACTGCATTTTGTTTTCGTATTCAATTGACTGCGTAATGAGTAAAATGCATGCTCGCAGAACATAACGCACGACACGGCGTGAACGTGGTATTCGTACCGCCCAGGCCTTATTGGTGGCTCTTTGTCCGAGTGCAGTGAATAGTATTGTTTTCAAACAGGTTTCCGAAAGATCCAGAGCAAAGGAGGCAGTGGACTGAGGCCGTTAGACCAGGCCAAAGAGACTGGGAGCCAGCAAAATGGACCTGCGTATGTTCGAAACATTTCCTGCCCGAGCACTTCGATCGGATGTCGCCGCTCGTAGTTCGTATACGTGCGGATGCCGTCCCCCTTCAGGTGAGGAACCACCTTCTATACATTCTCAAGAGATTGGAAAGAAATGCTCTTATTGAGAAGGTGCTTTATTATAACTTGACTGCATAAGCATGCGTTCAATATGATATTTTAGGTGTTCGTGCAAGAAATAGAACGATTTGTGAATAAATGGCTTTAGCTAGACGTTATGATCGAGTAGCGCGGCTACAGTACTCCCGCACTGATAAAAAGTAATTGTGTCATTATTCTCCTAAACTGGCTGCGGTTTACATATGGCTCTGGTGAAATTCTGCTTACTGTACATGATAATTTATTTATTTATTAGCTTACGCACTCCATCATTAGAAGAAAATAAAAAAAAAAGAGAGCATCGAGCACACCACAGTTTTCCTTGGGACATCATTTCTATTTAATTATTACTTGTAGTGTGCAAATGTTTGCGCCTAGCAGTAGGCGGTGCATTTTTTGTTGTCATCTCGGCCATAGCACCTGGGAAGTGTCACTGAGAGAGCACTGTAATTCCTTAAAACTATAGTTCGTTTACAAAGGAAATCACAAAGAAGTTCCATAAGGCATAGAGCACCGTACGTATTTGCTCGCGTGATTTGCGCACGTTTTTTCTTTAATTAGGGCTCCAAAAAGAGGGTGCGCAATTTACGCGCAAGCGAGTTATCCGAACACGTCCTAAAAAAAAGGTTGGCACCCCTCGCCCCATGGCAACAAGGTTGACACGTCCCCCCTCCCCCTCCCCCTTCCCCACGCTATAGCTCCCCGCGGGGTGGCATGACATGACGGCACGTGCTTAGCTCAAAGCAATAAACGCGCAAAGATTCAATCGCGAAGTCAGCCGTGGGAGGAGATAACGGGCAATAAAACGGGGCCCTTGCGTGTGGCCCGACTGACTAGCGGCAAACCGTATAGCAAACGGTACGGTAGAGTTTTGGATTCGGGCGCGCGCGCAACTGTTCGTCCGGGATAGCGACCGCCAGCGCGAGCAAGCCGGGTAAACGGCACAGTTCGCACCCGCGTACATGCTGGTGGTCTGGCTCAGCATAGTGCGCAAAATGTGCGAGTAGTTTTTTTTTTTATCGGGTTAAAAGTTTGAAACTTTTTGGGGTGCACAATCTATGTGCGGGCGCAAATTACGCGAGTAAATACGGTAAATGTCATACACATAAGGAAAAAGGGAAGCATATGAGACAAAGAAAAAAAGACAAAACACAGGCAGTAAGCTTGGCCAAATGTTTAGGGGAATCCCGTTTTCTTTTGCGATGTTTCTGTGGAAACAATTTATAGCTTTCCTTTAGCCGCATAGCTGCGCTTCGGTGGATGCCAATGAGTATAATTAGCTCCCTTATTATACAGATACGGCAGTTCTGCATATATAATTCCTCATACACATACCATACACACTTCATGGGGTATAGCTGGGTGAGCCTGAGGAGAGACATCCCACTCTCCCTTCTCGAAAATATGGTAGACCTGCTGTACTAACAATGCATTTCTCTGCTGTTGCTTTCTTAAGAAATGGGTGCACTCTCGCCCACTGGCTGTGTTCCGTATTGACAGTCTCAGATTGGTACATCTGTCTGTTGAATTACATGCATCTTTTTAGCTAAGGCTGGCGTTCCACTGCGAGCATGTGATGCACCTCATTATTCATTTACAGCAGGAACCCCTTTCACAGCAGCCAGGCGATGGCACAGCTGTTGCTGCCACTGCTCAGCATGGCGCCCAGCAAGCACTAACACAAAGTCACACATTCCCAGCGTCTCCACTGCAACAGGTATTTTCAAACAGCGCTGTTTTGTGACTACTACAGCTATTCAAAGCATCACAGTGGCTGTGTATATGTTTGAGTAGGAGCTACAAACACTGCTTCCTGGCACGGGCTCACCAGAAGATTTATCCGAATCCCATGACACACTATAGTCATCATATTTCTTAACCCTTCAGACAGCACTCAAAACAGTCTTAAAGTGTGATGCTCCACCTCCATCTTTCACTAGCTGCTTAAAGCTGAACACCTTGTATGCTTGGTACATGATGTATGCGTTAACAGACAAAGAGGGCAATATCATTAGCAATATGGACAAGATATCAAATAGCCAAAGAGACACAAATCTATGCAGTAGCCAATGCAATCAGAACGTTAATGAGAGAAGCCGCAGCGCACAGCAATGGGACATCCCGTAGCAGTGAGAGAAGAGGAAGTAACGGAAGCCTTAGTAGGAATGAAAAGCGGGAAAGCAGCTGGTGAGGATCAGGTAACAGCAGATTTGTTGAAGGAGGGAGGGGAGATTGTGCTAGTAGAACTAGCCATCCTATATATGCAATGCCTTGTGACCTCGAGAGTACCAGGAGCTTGGAAGAATGCTAACATTATCTTTATAAAGGAGACGTCAAGGACTTGAAGAATTACAGACCGATCAGCTTACTGTTCATTGCCTACTAAGTATTTGCTAAGGTAATCGCTAATAGTCAGGACAACCTTAGGCTTTAATCAACCAAATAATTCGGCAGGCTTTCGTAAAAGATACTCAACAATAGATCATGTTCACGCTATCAGTGAGTGATAGAGGAATGCACAGATTATAACCGACCCCTATATATGGCCTTCATTGATTATGAGAAAGCATTTAACTCAGTGGAAACCTCAACTGTCATGCAGGCACTGCAGAATCAGCGTGTGGAAGAGTGTTATGTGAAAATATTGGAAGATATTTATAACGATTGCACGCCTACCATAGCCCTCCATATAGTCAGCAATAAAATTCCAATAAGGAAGGGTGTCAGGCAGGGAGACACGATCTCGCCAATGCTATTCACTGCCTGTTTACAGGAGGTATTCCGCGGCCTGAAATGGAAACATTTGGGGATAAGAGTTAATGGAGAATACCTGAGTAATTTGCGATTCGCTGATGACATTGCCTTGCTAAGCCACTCAGGACAAGAACTGCAAAGCATGATCAATGAGTTAGACAGGCAGAGCAGAATGGTGGGGCTAAAAAATAATATGCAGAAAACCAAAGTAGAAACAGCAGTTCGCAATTGGTAGCGAGGTGCTGGAAGTAGTAAGAGAATATGCCTACTTAGGGCAGGTAGTGACCGCTAATACAGATCATGAAAGGGAAATAACTAGAAGAATAAGAATGGGTGGAGCGCATATGGCAGATTCTCCCAGATCATGAATGGCAGTTTACCATTATCCCTCAAGAGAAAAGGCTACGACAGCTGTATCTTACCGGTACTCATCTGTGGGGCAGAAATGTGGAGGCTAATAAAGAGGGTTCAGCTTAAGTTAAGGACAACACAGTGAGCTATGGATAGGAAAATGACAGGTGTAACGTTAAGAAACCAGAAGTAGGCAGAGTGGATGAGGGAACAAACGTGGGTTAATGACATCCTAGTTGAAATCAAGAGGAAGAAGTGGGCTTGTGCAGGGCACGTAATGCAAAGGCAAGATAACCGCTGGTCCCTAAGGGTAACAGAGTGGATTCCAAGAGAAGGCAAGCGTAGCAGGGGGCGGCAGGAAGTTAGGTGGGCGGGTGAGATTAAGGAGTTTGCGGGAATGCAGTGGCCACAGCTGGCAAAGGACAGGGTTAATTGGAGACATGGGAGAGGCCTTCACCCTTCAGTGGGCGTAGTCAGGCTGATGATGACGATGATGACATTCCTCCAGAATGAATTTTTTTTTACAGGCACCTATGGATGTCGCTGAAAGCCAGGAGACTTTGGCAGGCCCATCACAACAGGTATTTTACAATATGCCATTTTGTGACTGCATCAATTCGAAGAACAACAGTGTCTGCATTTATGTCGCAGCACGAGCGACCAAAAACAGATTTCTGTAACAGAATGCATCCTGGCACTGGCTCAGAGGAAGTTTTCTCTGAATCGCCTCAACACATTAGTCATTTTTTATAATCCTTTTGACAGAACTGAAAACACAGCCTAGCAGTGTGATGCTTTTCTATTTTTCAGTAGTTGCTTAGAACTTAATACATCTTATGCTTTGGTAGATTAAGCATATTTCTCAAGAATAAAATTTTTTTTCACAGGCACCTATGGATGTCACTGAAAGCCAGGAAACTTTACCAGGCCCATCACAACAGGTATGTTACGATATACCATTTTGTGACAGCAACTGCTAGAAGATTGACAGTGTCTGAGTTTATCTCGCAGCACGAGTCACGAAACGGGTGAATTTTTATGTAAAAGAAAGCTTCCTGGCGCAGGCTCAGAGGAAGTTTTGACCAAGCCACCTCAGCACACCAGTCATATCTTTATTCCTTCAGACATAACTCAAAACGGTCTAGTAGTGTGATGCTTCTCCACTTTTCACTAGGTGCTTAAAACTGAACGCTTGTTATGTCTCGGTACACACACATTTCTCCTGAACAAAATTTTTTTACAGGCATCTATGGATGTGGCCACAATGCTGGACATTCAGCCAGGGCCATCTCAAGCCTTTCAACTTACACCAGTAAGTTTCATATCGTCCTGTGTGGTTTCCATCCAGGTTTATTCACTGCATGAGGTACGATGTCGTTGCAATTCTGCAATGTACAGTAGAACCTGCAGTTGTTTGTCAGGCCCCGTGCTTACCGGAGACAGTAGCAGAGTGCAGTAGGTTCTGCAAAGATCCTTCATATAGGATGGTACCTTTTTGTGGAACCACATAAGCACATTAGTAGCTGCTACAATATTCTTTCATGTGCCTTCATTGCTTATGTTCGTTACACAAATCAATATAGTCATCTCGTCAGAGTTCCACTACAAATAATCTGTCAGTATCAAGAAAAATTTGGCTATGCAAGACATACTCCACCAGGTCAGTGATATCTTTTCTACAAAATTTTCTCACGTTATTCCAAACTAGTTTTACTGATTTTGGACAAGGTCATTGACAGCTATGTAGAAAGTATTCGGTGCAAACTGGCATGCGTGCTACATGAAAAATTTGTACTGTCATGTTTTCTTCTTTTTCAGTTGTTCCTTGTATAAGTTTTCATGAAATACTTCTTATATGGGTACATGCCAACCTCTTTAACGTCAGTTCCAGTGGGCATTCAGAAAAGGAGATTGCACGACACAAAATTTAATGCAATAATTTTTAAAGCTGTATGTATTCACGCTTCTACACAGTTGTGCTATTAACCCTGCTTTATTTCTGCAACACTTTGAGTGTATAATAAAAATAAAATGTGTAGACATATAACATTACCTTAACATGCTAGGTGATATGAGTTTAACAATGTGCGAGCATTTTTCTTTTGCAGTGACATCGAAAGGCATTGAGTACATATGCACTGAAGCTGTTGCGTGGCCCAGTAGTGGGCATGCCGAGTAATTTTGTGATTAGCCTCATGTCCTGCTTTCCTTCTTATGCCTTGATGCATGGCGGAGGAGAACAGGGCAACAGGCATTCTAAGGTGGGCTGCATTACTAAACAGTTTATCTTATGCAGGAACTTCCGACTTTGCCAACCGCCTCAGCCTCTGTTGGGACGCCACGAAGAAGGAGGCCA
Organism: Amblyomma americanum; assembly: GCF_052857255.1. Taxonomy (NCBI): domain Eukaryota; kingdom Metazoa; phylum Arthropoda; class Arachnida; order Ixodida; family Ixodidae; genus Amblyomma; species Amblyomma americanum. The sequence goes on along the minus strand of NC_135497.1, from coordinate 8,918,875 downwards.
GCAATGGTAAATGGACCTGTCAAATGTGCCTATTTCTGAAGCAGAATTCAACACCATGAATGTCAAATGCTTGTGCATATGCCAAGAGCTTATTTGATAGCGTGAGTGGCCCATCCACAGCATGCATTATTAGCATAATCTTTAACGCAGCATGTGCAGGCACCCAGACTGTGTGAATGGACTTAGCTTGATTTCGCCGTGGCAATTTTTACTAATATCTACTAACTGATCTGCATGGTATATTGTATGCAATGATGAATCAATAAACCAATGAATTTTTAAGTACGTGTGAGTGGCCTGCATATCAAGCTGAGGAGCACATTATGGAATCTTCTTCTTGGACACCTCTCCATCTACCAGAGGAGAATCGGTGAGTCACAGCTTCATTTATTGATCTATTCAAGTACCCTAAGGGTCCACTAGGGGCATTACATAGGGGGAGATGGGGGGGACTCAAAGCGGAACAAAATTGTTTCAAAAACAAAAAAAGCAGCGTAGGTACGGCACTCAGGTGCAAGTCGAGAAACATCATTGCCAAGTAAATATTCTTACAAAAATTCACAAAGAAAAAATAAACAGCAGGTGCGAATTAGTCATCTGAGAAATCAAATTTTGCTACTGAAAGTGTGAGGAATCCATATAAGAAAGTGATCCTGACTGAAATAACAAAGACTCTGTTATCATGGCAATCCTGGAAGGTAAATCATTGCATTCTTTCATCATTAAGGTTACAGGTGAATTTTTGTACTTTTCCATCTGGACAAAAACAGGGTTACCCTTGTAGGCATTACCGGCTTGATGCGAGGTGAGGTGCTGGTAAAATATGTGACAGGGCAAATGATCTGTTGCTATGGTACAATGTGCGAGAAAAAGATGATCAAGTGAATTTTCTGTGTGTTGTGAGTGATGGCATGCTGAGCATTTCCATCAGAGGTGAAACACTTTGATATTAAAGTAGGACGAGAAGATTAGCTGAGCTCCTTCATTCTTCTTTTAATGGAACATTCAGAGTGCTTTGTGTTTTATATGTGCACACTGTTGTAACTGTGGTATGCAAGGCTTGGGTGTGCATTGTTCTAATGATGCATTGCATTTTCTATCTCTCTTCATAGGAGGACACACCCGAAAAAGCTTACTTGAGAGCAAGGGCTGCATGGTTTTCTGCAATGCATGCTCAGTCAAGAAAAAGCATAAAAAGGCTGCAGCAAACAAGGCGAAGACTGCAAAAGAAAAATGCGGAACTAAAATCTGTTCTGTCAGCTTTAACTACGGAGAATATCCTCCTGACAGAGCAAGTGTCTGTTTTAGATGGCCTGGGTAAAGTAAATAAGCACCTACTTGAAAGACAAGTCGGAAAGCATGGTGGAATTGGCACTCCAAAGCAGTACTCCCCTGAACTGAGAACTTTTGCCTTAACTTTAAATTTCTATTCCCCACGAGCCTATCAGTATGTCAGGAAAGTTTTTGACACGTGCCTCCCACATCCCAGAACTCTGCGAAAATGGTATGAGACTGTTGATGGCCAGGCAGGACTTTCAACAGAAGCTTTCAATGCACTAAAAATGAAGTGTGCTGAAACAGCAAGCAAGGGGCACCGAACAGTTTGCAGCCTCATGGTTGATGAAATGGCTATTCGGCAAAACATCCAGTGAAACAAACGCAACTTTGAAGGGTTTGTTGACTTTGGCAGTGGCATTGACAGCGACTCTTTGCCACGAGCAAAGGCTGCATTCATTATAATGGCTGTGGCTATTAATGGGCGATGGAAGTTGCCCCTTGGGTACTTCCTAGTTGATGGCCTAATTGGAACACAGAGGGCTAACCTTGTCACCCAGTGCCTTCATAAGGCACATGATGCTGGAGCTATGGTTGCTTCACTCACTTGTGACGGGGCGCCCGCAAATCTGGCTATGTTGCAAGAGCTTGGGTGTGATTTCCAACATGTGGGAGACCTAAAAACAACCTTTCGACACCCAGCTACCCAGGAACCAGTGGCAGCTTTTTTGGATCCCTGCCATATGCTAAAACTTGTGAGGAATGCACTGGCACACAAGAGGTACTTTATTGACCACCAAGGAAGGACAGTGTCATGGGAGCATATTGAGCGGCTGCATACTGTGCAGCAGAAAGAAGGCCTACATTTGGCTAACAAGTTGCGCAGAGCTCATATTGAGTGGCAGCGGCAGCCCATGAAAGTTAGACTTGCTGCCCAAGTAATGAGCACTTCTGTTGCGACAGCACTAGCCGAGTGCAGGGAACTTGACCTGAAAGGTTTTTCTGGCACACAGGCAACAGAGAATGTTTTGTTGAAAATTAATGAGACATTTGATGCCCTAAATTCTAGAAGCCCATATCAGAAAGGTTGGACGAAACCTATAAATGAAAAGGACATTGAAGCTTTCGAAGGCATGTTCAAAACCACAACCCATTACCTCTCTTCCTTGAAGGAGTCTGCAAATGGAAGACGAATGATTGAAACAAACCGAAAGACGGGTTTCTTAGGTTTTATCATCTGCATGCAAAGCCTGATTAGCCTTTTTCATTTTCTTGTCACTGAAAAACGAGTGCTGAAGTACATTCCGGCCCACAAAATTTGCCAGGACCATTTGGAACTGTTTTTTGGCCTGATTCAAGCACATGGCGGGCATAATGACAACCCTACTACACAGCAGTTTCGTGCTGCCTTCAAAAAAGTGATTGTTCAAAGTGAACTGGCTGATGTATCAACAGGCAACTGTCTGAGCCTGGACAGCATCTCCATATTGTCATGCAGCAGTGCAACAGTTATTTCTTCTCAGGTCTTGAATATATCTGCACCAAGGAGGCAACTTCTAGACAGTGATGCTGTTCAGCAGTCTCAGGTAACAGCTGCAGACCATGACTACATCATAGCTCCAGGCTACATCAGTGAATGTGGAGGCCGAATTGTGGCTTACATGGCAGGTTATGTAGCTCATAAATTGGCTGCAAAGCTGACTTGTGAGCACTGCACAAGTGCACTACTCACAACAGAACGAGGAAACATTTACTCACTAATTAAGAGGAAAAGCAGAGGAGGGCTGAAATACCCATCAGAAAGTGTACTGAAGATCTGTCAAAAATCGGAGGCGGTGATCAGGACGGCAGTGCGCCTGAACAAATTGGCATCAAGAACACTACTCACTGATCTTCTCCACGAGGTTCTTTACGCATTCCACGGTAGAGAGCTCTTCAATGAACTTCATGAGCACATGTTCGACAACTCTCCACTCGACAATCATTACATACACCTTGTCAGAAGTGTTGCAGAAAATTACATCAACATGCGCTTGTTTCATGTTGGCAAGCAGGCAACCGAGAGCCTGCACACTGCTCAGGTCCGGCAGATGTTTAAAAAAATAACTCAATTCAAGGGGCAGTGACTGATGCGACAGTGAGAATTCAAAAATCAGACTTGGTTTTCGTCAGCACATGTCTTAATTTACCGTAGAGTATGAATGCAACCAGCCCATAGGGGTCCCATGCTTCATGTTGACACTGCAGCTTGCTGCCGCAATATGAGCTGAATAAGAATCTTACATGTAACAGACTTTCATGTCTGACTTTGTCAGAATAAAATTCTATTCAAACGGCCGCTCACAGTTTAGAGTACATTACAACCTGTCATACTGAGTATTGAAAAGAATAGCTTTTTAATGTGAATGCGTCATGTACACCACCGACTTAGGCTCATGCTTGAAGGCAGTCACTGTCAGTTTTTTCAGGAGTAATCAGGGTTTTGATTTAGCTTGATTGCTACTGAATCAACCAGAAATTACCTGCTTCCTAAAATCAGATTTTCGTCTTTTGTGGTAAATGAACAATACGCACATTTTAAAAAAGAAGTCAGTTAAGTAAAATCAGTACATGTCCAGAGCGCAAATGCTAGTTCTTGTTCATGAATCTATATGCTGTAGATTCACAGATGGACATTGGTCACTGATGTTCAAGAATAGGGGCTGCAGTTAGCAGTCTCCCAGAGCTTTCTTTACAGCGTGCCTGCACTACTGTCCTTTAGGGTACAGGGTGACTGAAGTATCTCGTATTTTGTAAAAAATATGGAGTGCATGTTTTTCATACTATAGAAGCCAGAATAATCAAGAGAGTAATTAGTGTACCATACTTACAATTTTAGTTCTAGATATTCAACACAACTGAAGGTGATTTTGGCCTTTCAAAGTAATAGTGTCAAAAGGGGGTGATCATCCCACTGCACGCAGCAACAGAGTAAGCACTAGCATATAAGTTTTGCAACAAATTCATGTTCTTAAATGATGAAAACACTTTTCCACATGCACTTGGTGCATTCATGCATACAGAGGACAACCTTATCATTCTACCGGCCGCAATTTGTACATTATATTAAACATTCTTTAGCTGTCATCATGCCTTAGTTGTGCACAGCTCAAATGCCCGACTTATGTGCAGACTATGTTGGTTGGCTCGTGGTTTTGACAAATATAAAACAGCATGTGCACACAAGTACCACATAGTACACAACAAACAGAACAGAAAATTGGACAGAAAACTATGCTATTTCTATACTGTTTCAGGCTAGGCAGATAAGAGTCAAATACAACAATGCAACAATAGAAACAGTGTCAGCAGGGTGCTCTCTTTACATATATTACAGAAAGGAATACATGAAGCAGAAGGGAGGAAAATGATTCACTTTTTCCACTAGCTGCGACAACTGTTACCAATTTTTCAAGTCACTTCCATGCAGTGCTCCAATTACTTTGCATTTGCATCGCTTGAATTTTATCAACTTTGTGATGCAGAAACAACTACCGAGAAATGAAAGCTTTCACACAATTTGGCAAGATCGGTCCACAAATATTTTTCTGTCTCAAAGCCCCCATTTACTGCCTTCCTATATATGTTTTACTCTCTCTGTTCGAATGGTTCATGGTTGCAAAGTGATCTAATTCAGTTGTGCATTTCTTCTTCTGGTCTTTTTTGTTGAATCCTTTTTATGTACGTGTGTTCTCCTTCCATGTGTTATCATTTTTGTTAAAAGATTTTGCTTGCTTCAGGTAGCAAGCTATGTTTTGTAATAAGTGTTATGCTGTATCAAACCTTTTTAAAGCTCATATTTTGATTGTCCAATAAAATACAAATTTTGGACTTCATTAATCCGTTTAATCAGCTGAATGCAAGAAAGTGCAACTCGGCGAGGTGGTCGCGAGGGTCGACTCGGCATCTCGGTAAACGGTAAGTTGCGAGGTACACTCAATCTTACAGAGGCATGGCCTTACACTTCACCACCCTTAAGCGCAAATGTTTTAAACCTAACACTGCGTCTCCTAAACCCGGCTATGTGTCCTTACGCTCGCACAACAGCACTCGATCGAGACAGCAGCGCGGGTCGGTCGATCCACTGGGTCCATATCGGAGAAAACTTGCACGCAGTTGACATATCGCTCGCACAGCGTACAGTAAACATATGGTACGCTTCAGACTGCTTCGCGTATCGCTTTGCTGACGGATACCATCGCATGCGGCGCGGCTTCCTTGGCACTGCACGCTTCGGTGAGCACACCGCGGCCCACGTACGCATATCGGTCGCCACCAGTTGTGACCGTCATGCATAGGGGAATGTAGACGCAACGGGCATGCTTACAAGGACACGGTCTGGACGAGTTTGTATTTATTCGTGGTTAAAACAGCGCGGGAAAAATACACAAAAATGAAGGAACACGCAGAACACGTATTCACACACAAAACAATTAAGCGCCGACTCGCACTTTTTCTTCCCGCGCTGCTGTAACCATAAACCAGCGTGTCACCGTCGTCTATCGCTTTATGAGCCGTCGGCACTGTCAATTTCTCCTTGGAACAAGGCTAGCAGCGTTGAGGGACGCAACCGCACAAAGCCGAAAGAGAATAGCGCCAAGCCAAGCCTTTTCAGAGAAAGCTGTCGCGGGGTTCCAAAACAACCGCTTTCGTCAAGACGGCATCCTGAATGAACTAAGCGCACAGCAATGAAGACCAGCACCGACTACAGGCCTCTGGAACTTTGTGCCTCCCGCGGACCACAACGATTGAATAAAAATGCGAATTTCCAACTCTACTCGACCGGTCTGCCGACATGGGTGATGCGTGAAGCAGACGACGCCGCTGCGCCCAACGCTGCTATTGGCTGCGCCATCGGCCAACAAATCCCAGTAGGCCTTGCAAAACCACGTGACTTCCTGCACGTTTTTTGTCATGCGGCTTGGATAGCGAGGGCCTCTCCTATGGTTTCCTTCCTCCGTGGCTAGAACGAAGGCGATGTGGTAAACATTATAACGTACGTCGCGAAGTTTTCTTATATACTCAAAATCTAGCTATGTGCATCAATTATCGATGAAAATAGATGAAGTTATTTTGAACTGGATATTGTCTATTGCATGCGGGCGTTGTGAACCTCTTATGTTTGTTTCATGCATTCATTTAATTCCAAAAAAGAAAAAAAAACAAAAATGATTGTTTTTGCAATTTAATATGTATGCTGACATGTGCTCGATTTTAACGCGTTTTTTTTTTTTATCACGAGGGTGCGACCTTTGGTGTTACTTAGATGAGACTGGGTTCGGGAGCTTAGCCGAGGCGGATGAGGCTAGCTTCGCTAGATGTGCTGCTAGATGTGCAAGCGGTTTGGGGACGCCGTTCATGCGTTAAAAGGGGAAAGGGAAGCTGGGTTTAATGCTCTTAATGCGGACCGGCAGGTCGAACGAGAGGCACGGATTAAGCTGGAAGCTCAGGTCGCCGATTTGATTAAAAAGGAGGAGAATAATGCCGCCCTGTTGAAGCGAATGGTGGGCGAGATTAAAGAAGAGCGGGAAAAGCGGACCCAGCTAGAAAAACAGGTTGAAGCGCTCAGGTCGCGGCCGGCTGGGCACCCCAGTTCGGAGAAGTGTCAGGTGGGGGACGAGGCTCGTCGATCGTACAGTGCTGTAGTACAGCGAGAACGAAATGAAGGTGGGTAGTAGGATCGCCAGGCAACAGCTTTTTTGGGGGGACCCAGAGCTCTGAAGGAACCAGTGTAGAGAAGGAAGAATTAAGATCAAACGGACAATGGAACCATAGGGGAAGAAAGAGACGCAAGCGCCAGGGCCAAGTTAATTCAGATATAGGTTTCATTAACATGCAAGGTGGAAGGAATAGACTGAAATGGGAGGAAATAGAAGAACAGTTAAGACAGGAGGAATTAATGGTATATGTTTTAGCGGAAACACATCTTAGAGACATGGAGCAACCACCCTGTAACCCAGACTATGCATGGGAATATTGCAATAGAACAGAGGGCAGCAGAAAGGGAGGTGGAATTGGGGCATTCATTCATAAAAGTATGAATTTTCAAAGGGTTAGACTGGGATGCAGGGAACATTTATGGCTAAAAGGAACAGTGGCAGGCAAGCAAACACTCCTTGGCTTTGTATACCTGTGGACAGGGGTTAATGCCAAAGAGGAAAACAGGAAAATGTTGGAATGTATTGCAAGCGACATTGATGAGCTAGGAGGACAGGGCGAGATAATTATATTAGGCGACATGAATGCACACATAGAAGACCTGGATGGTTACACGGATTCGACAGGAAGCATGCTGCAGGACATGTGTGACAGGCATGATTTAGTTGTATGCAACAGCACCGAGAAGTGTGAAGGGCTCATAACATGGGAGGCGGGGAGTCTGCACTCGACGATAGATTATGCACTAATGTCACAGAGGATGTATAACAGATTAGGGGTAATGAGCATAGATGGAGATGGTTCCAGAAGTCTAGGTAGTGACCACAAGCGTATCAAGTTGAGCTTCAGAAGAAAAAGCAATGTAGGACTGAAACAAGATGAACAATCAGGGGGAAATTTTTACTCAGAAAAGCAATTGGAAGTAGCAGCCAAACAAATCGAGAAAGTAATTTTTGAGGATAGTGAAACAGAGTGGACTTAACCAAATTAACTCGATTACTGGAGCTAGAGCTAGCTGGGGTGCGAGTAAAGCTAAAAGGGAAAAGATGCAAACCCAAGAGTTGGTGGGATGAGGAGGTCAAGAGGGCAATAGAAAAGCGCAAGGAAGCATCCAGGGAACACAGATATTCCAAGAAGAGGAGGGAACCAAAACCCGAAGTAGACAGAAAATGGGATACCTTCATAAAGTGTAGAAGGGACGCATCCTATTTGATTAATGAGAAAATTAGAAGAAAGGGTGCCCAATGGATGTCAAAAGTAAATAAAAAGGATAGAAAAGCAGCCCAAAAATTCTGGAAACATCTAAATGCAATGAGTAATAAAACTAGGCTAGAACAAAGGTTTATTGTTACAGATGAGGGTATTCGACTAGAAGGGGATGAAGCAATAAAACACATAGGAACAAGGATGACGGAAAAATTTTCAGCAAAGCACGTGGTACATAATTTATCGAAGGAGGATAGACCGGTTACAGCAATAGCTTCACTTGAGCAAGGAGAGTGGGAAAGGGCAGAGAAGAAGGTCCCTAGTGGCACATCAACAGGACCAGATGGTATCCCGATTATGTTGTTAAAGAAGTTAGGACCAAAATCCAAGTAAACATTAATACAGGTAGTGAACAAAACGATAGTGGATGAGAAAGTCCCCGACGAATGGCGATTAAGTAGAATGAACATGATATATAAGGGAAAGGGGGACAAAGCAGACGTAAGTAACTATCGCCCCATAACAGTGACATCTGTGGTTTACAGGGTGGTGATGCAAATTATAAAGGATAGACTGCAGGCTTGGGTGGAGAACGAGGGGTTGTTAGGGGAACTACAGAATGGGTTCCGGAAACAAAGGAGGTTGGAGGACAATCTATTTTCATTGACACAGTGTATAGAAATTGCGGAAAAGGAACATAGGCCCTTATTGCTAGCATTTCTGGATATTAGGGGAGCCTATGACAACGTTACTCAGGAGCATTTGTGGGACGTATTGTGCACATTGGATGTGGAAAATGGAGTAATTAATCTTTTAAAAGATATATATAGAGGTAACAGAGTGCTCATAAAATGGGAAAAAAATGTATCAGGGCCTGTAGAGATACAGCGGGGGCTTAGACAAGGATGTCCTCTGTCCCCTTTGTTGTTCATGTTGTACCTGCAAGGCTTGGAGGCCAAGCTAGAGGGGAGCGGACTAGGCTTCAACCTATCTTTTTTCAAGCAAGGGGAAATGATTAAACAGACATTACCGGGACTAATATACGCGGACGATATAGTGATAATGGCTGACAACAAGGAAGACCTGCAAAAGTTGTTAGACATATGCAGTACAGAGGGAGATAGATTAGGCTTCAAGTATTGTAAGGAAAAATCTGCAGTCATGATATTTAATGAAGAGGGCGGCGAGCATAGAATACAGGAGTTCGTGCTAAAAGTAGCGAATGAGTACAAGTATCTTGGGGTGTGGATAAATAACAGTGTTGAGCATCTGACAGAGCATGAAAAATATGTAAGGAATAAAGCTAGTAGGAATGCAGCTGTCATGAAAAATAGGGCACTGTGGAATTACAATAGGTATGAGGTGGTAAGAGGGATCTGGAAAGGGGTGATGGTCCCTAGCCTGACCTTCGGGAATGCGGTCCTGTGTATGAGGCCAGATGTTCAAGCAAGGCTGGAAATTAGGCAACGGGGAGTAGGGAGGTTAGCTTTGGGAGCACATCGCAATACACCAAATCAGGGGGTACAGGGGGATATGGGATGGGCGTCTTTCGAGAGCAGAGAGGCTAGCAGTAAGATAGCATTTGAGGAACGATTGAGAAAGATGGAGGAAAAGCGGTGGGCTAGGAAAGTTTTCAGATACCTGTATATAAAGAATGTTGACACGAAATGGAGAAAGCGAACTAGAAAATTGACAAGCAAATATCTGGACAGCAGTAAGGAGGCAAATCAGCAATTATCGGTTAAGAAAAATGTTAAAGAAACAGAGAGAACTCTGTGGAAAACAGGGATGCCGACGAAATCGGCACTGGGAACGTACCGGACCTTTAAACAGGAAATTGTCAAAGAAAATATCTATGATAATTGTAAGGGAAGTTCTTTGTTGTTTGAGGCCAGGACTGGAGTTTTGCGGACTAAGACGTATAGAGTCAGGTACCAGGAGATAGACACTTTGTGCATTGCGTGCGGAGAGGAGGAGGAAACGGCTGAACACTTGATACTTTTCTGTAAAGGGCTTCACCCTACAGTGGAAGGCAGCGGGGCTGACTTACCCAAGGCATTGGGGTTTAGGGATAGTGAAGGGAAAGTGGATTTTAAGAGGTTAGAAGTAACCAAGCGAAGGTTATCTGATTGGTGGCTAAAAGCAAGACAGGAGTAAAATTTCACAAGACATGGCTAGGTGGCTTGAGCCACCGCCCGATGTAAAGGGTTCAGCCGTATCCATCCATCCGGTGGTAAGGACATAGCTTTTTTTTTTTCTCTGCTTTTACACGTGCAGCAACGTCAACCGAAGGCAGCCACTGCCAAGCTGCACTGAACTGACGCTGCACGCTGGCGGCACCGCCGCTGAGCTCCATGGAACTATAGTGCAGCCAAATCAGAGACCTTACATTTCTTAGCTAGGCGGAGAAGCCAACTTTTCCTAGCAAGCTGAGCAAGCGCGCGGGCGCCGCACAGGGGCAAGCGTGACTACGAACGGACGTATCATTCAGAAAGGGAAAGCAGTAAGAGCAAGAGCTGTGTAAAGAAAGGAAGGAAAAAAAAAAAGGTGCCAACGGCCCCTGCAGGATGTACGGTCGGATGATCGATCTACGTACGTACATACGTACGATCGACATATGCATACATTGGCGGTTCCGGCAGCTTCCCCTGCATGCGAGGTTGTGTGCGTTAATGCATGGGAGGCTTCGCCGCGTTAGATTTCACATACGAAGTGTTGCATGTGAAGTAACGCTGCTTCCGGATTTTTTCCTGCCGTCTGGGGCACGAAACCATATAACGCGCGCAGACGTACTCTAAGCTGAACCAATTCCGACCAGTTAAAAATTCAGAAAACCTAACTGGTTGCAATTGTACCCATTAGATTCCACGTCTAAAAATTCTAGTTGGAACCTATACACGCTGAAGACAACAGAAGGTTAACCAATAAGGTTGGCTGAATTATAATCGTAGGTATATATTATTTCCTAGAGTTTCAAACCCTCCCTTCGCGCTGTTTTCGTGACCTCATATATTTTATGTACAAATATGCCAATTATATGGTACTCTGTTCCATTTCCTATGCAGGCCCGAACTTGTGACGGAACCAGGGTCTTCCACACAATAAAGGCCATGTGGGAGGATGTGGCAGCTAGTGCATGTGAACTCACAGTTCCCGACAAGCACTGTCACTCCTCTCCAGGCTGAAAACAAGTGGAAGACCCTGGAGCGGGCATACAGGAGGACAAGGTTCAAGGTTCGTTTATTACATGTTTATTGTACAAGGTTAGAGAAAAACATTGGAATACAGAAGGAGGTCCCAAAGTCAGAGAATGTGGACGGGACCTCCTGTAAGAACAATTGTAAAAATGAATTACAGACAGCAGATGCAAAAAAAAAAAATTAAAGTTTTTGGCATCATAATTGAGCAGTGAGTGAAATACGAGAAATAATGCAAACCCTTATTTGAATGAAAAATGATTACACACCTAATATCATACAGACCAATACAAAAGACAACTCATTGAATAATATAAATGACAAAACTAGTACCATATACCACAACGACAAGGAAAGGACCACAACGACAAGTCCGGAAGAGAAAGACGGATGTGCAGCTACGAGCGGTAGGTGTTAAAGCACGTGCAAGCCTGATAAAGTGCTTGAAGTCTTCACAGCATGTGTGTTTTTATGCAGTGAACTGGAGGAAATCCTAGACAAGCAGCACAGTATGCGGCCACTTTTCTTGGTAGGGCCTGGCCACATGCAGTCAAGCACAAAGTATGTACCTTTCAGTTCTTGATAAATTTGCGACTCAAACAGAAGGCATATAAATGTGCTGTTGCATATCGTTGTAACAGTAAGCAGATGTTGATATGCGAGTTTTTTAAAAAATGGCTGTGTGTGGTATATGTAAAATAATCATGGACATGGTTCTTATACGTAGGTTTCATCTCAGATATCAGCTTCATGTCGGACACTCAGCTAGTATCCATTTCGATCATTTTGCATTAATTCACACAGGAGCACGCTCTTGGATACATTGTGCATATATGCCTTCTAAGGCACACATGCCTTAAGGTGTAAGGTCTAAGTTAAAGCTGGGAGTTATACAAGCAGGCTTTTTACTTACCGTTTAAATAATATACGTATGAACCTTACATACATACCTTGCTTGGGTGCATATGTAGCGTATGTAGTGTGTACAATGGTTGATGTGTACCAAAAGTTGAGCTGACAGCCTTTTATTAGCTCAGGAACATGCATGGCCATGGGAGGGGGCTCCAAAAGTTTATTTCATGGTTTCATATCAGGAACAAAAGTTTATGCGTAGCATAGAAAGGAACGTTCCTAGTAGTACTACTTACTGTGGTACCACAAGATCTCATTTAGGATGTGAGCTTCTTATACATGTTTGTGATAGAAATTAACGGAAGAGAGTAATGGCAATGAAATTAGGACATGGATTATTAACAAATGCATGAAACATTTAACACGCTGCAAATAAAATTTCTCATGATATTTAGTACAACTGCGAAATGCAGTGAAATGGTGCTGAAAAGTTATACAGTCAAACTCAAAACACCTCTTGTTGTGCATGCATAACTGATTTCTGCAGGCATTTGTGAAGTAGATATAGCCAATATCATGGAAGGTCTACAATTAAGTGCATTAACTGAAGCCATAACATCTAGCTCTTATTTTCAGCTCTGTTTCTAGTGCTACAACATTCAACCAGAGACACCAACTTGCCCAATCCAGATTAATCTGCAGACTCGCAGACTTTGATCAGGAATACCAGTTTCATCTGGAAAAAAACTTCTCCAGCTCAATGTCGAGCTGGAGTGACATTCTTCGGCTGGAAATGGAAGATGATCCAAATGGTGTAGCTAGCTGAAGCTGACTAGAAATGTAAAGTACACTCAACTGAACCTAATTTTCAGATCAATAATTCCAGCCGAAATTGAAAGTTCCCACCTGGAAAGCCGTGGTTTCCAACTCAAAAGGTGTAATTTCAGTTCTGCAACTTAGCTGGAAATGCAAGTCTTTTTTGCCATTCCTGCCATATGAAATGTTATGTGCAAGAAGTAACAAATTTTTTGTTTCTTAATTACTTTCAGCCTGTCAGAGGACTCACACAATGGGCCAAGTGGGTGCCAAGAAGCCACGCAAAGTGCTGCAGAAGGAGCAAGAAAAAAGAGATCACGAAAAGACAGTGCAGAAAAGTTATACGTCATATTCGAGAAAGCCCTTGACAAACAAAATGAAAACCGACAAAAAAGGCATGATGAAAGGGTTGAAATTGAAAGGAAAAAACTGAGTCTATTAGAAAGATTGGTAAATGTATTAGAAAAAAAATTCCAATAATGACGTCGACATCTATTTAAAGCAGAAAATTTTGTTTATTTTATTGATTGTTAGTGTGCACGTTATATATAGCTATGTATAAGAAACAAATTCCCATTTGATTTCTGCTGGAAGCAGTTAAAACCAGTTAGGTATCAACTGCTTCCAATTTGAATGAACTAGGAACTTGTTTTAATTGGTTTTTGGGGAATGGAAATGGCGCAGTATCTGTCACGCATCTCGGCAGAGGGCAGACACCTGAACCACGCCGTAAGAGAAGGGATAAAGGAGCGAATGAAAGAAGAGAGGAAGAGGTGCCATAGTGGAGGCCTCCAGAATAATTTCGACCACCTGGGGATCTTTAATATGCACTGACATCACACAGCACACAAGCGCCTTAGCGTTTTGCCTCCATCGAAATGCAGCTAGCCGCCGCAGTCTGATTCGAATCCAGGTACTCCGGATCAGTACCCGAGTGCTCTAACCACTGAGCCAGCGCTTCTTCCTTAAAGTACGAAAGTGCCGATGTTCTGTGCAACGGCAGTGCAACTTAAAGAACCACAAGTGGTCCAAATTAATCCAGAGCCCTCCACTGTGGTGCCCCTCACAGCCCATATGTGCGTTGCTTCAGTGCCTTAAACCCAACAATTTTGAATTTCTGCTAGGACGACGAACAAGTGGAACACATATAATATTGTACATTAATTATACAGTGAAAAAAGACACATGCATCCTTCACACATGATTTGTCTGCACTACAAACAAATGGAATACATATAATGGAACAAATTAATTGTACAGTGCATCCTTCACACTGATGTTATCATGAGTATAAATAAATGGACCAAAATGTGTATAATGTACATTGCACCGCTTTCATGGGATTGTCAGCATTTGAAACAAGTCTGCGAACACATTTTATATATGCGTCAGTGCACACGCATTAAAGACAGAGTCAAGATAACAGGTGCTTCTTCACAACTTCCCCAGAAATGGCAAAAAACACACATTTTAGAAGCACGGACTGTAAAAGTACATTTAAACATGCTGAGCAAATATATTAAGGAAAAGGAACACAGATGCAAGATACGCTAAACTTTGAACATACTACAGCTGGCCCGCCAAAACTCTATGAACAGTTACGAAAGCAATGTCTACAGCATCCTTGCAATGCAGTCTCTGAATGTGGATGGGCATGGTTCAATGCCACTGTCATCATTCTGTGCGATGACATCCAAGCCTGGTGCTGCCACCTCATCATCATTGTAGCGTATGCACCAGTTGTGCAGAACACAAGCTCCAGTAATGATGAGGACGACCTGCTTGATGGAGATGGCATTTACATAAAACAGCCGCCTGAATCGGTTCTTCAGCAGCCCGAAGGCCCCTTCAACTACAGCCCTCTGAAGGCTGTGCATCCGGTTGTAGTTCTCTTGGTATCCAGCCAGCCCTTTTGCAGAGCTTTTGTAGGTGTGAGTATCCAGGGCAGCAAGGGGTATGCCGAATCTCCAAGCAAGTATCCACCTTCAAAAACATATATGCATTCTTTTTTTGTGTGACGTGCTAATTAAACATATATCTCAATTTTAGCTAGAAAATTAAGGTATGCCATGCATATATTAGTTGACAATTAATTCTGTATCACATATAAAAATGTACCATTAATATTGCAAATGAAATAAATTTTTTCACGTGCCAAACGAAATGCATGCATGTTTCTCTAAAATCATTTTTCATTTATTTATTTGTACATTATTCACTTTTACGCGGAATATCTTTTTTTTTTTCGTCATAAGCAAATAGTCATTCCTACCTCGGCACTTGTCTTCTGCATCCTCATAAAAAAAAAAAAAACTTTTTCTGAGGACCCGGTCATCGTGAACGGATCCTGGATAGCCGGCGAACACACCGATGAACTCTTTTTCTCTCATTGCTGATTCCTTGCAAAATCACCGAATGGTACTTTTTCCTGTTGTAGTAGGACTGTTCCGATTCCGGTGGCCTTGCGATTTCGACGTGACATCCGTCAATGCAGCCAATTACTTAGGCAGCTCCACCCATCCCTCTTTTGTTGCCCATTTCCTCAAACCCTTTGTGGCTACGTCTCCGCTCCTCTTCGTTTGGCCAGGTGATTACTTGTTCTGATATGCTGAACAAGAAGTCCAGCACCCGATTCAAACTGTTCTGCACAGATGATTCTGCCACATCAAATTTAATTGTCTACTATTTGCACCATGCTGGTCTGCGTAGTGAGGTAGGTTAAGGCAATCAAGACAGTCTTCTCTGCCGACATTCTTGGCCGGCCGTGCGTAGCTTGCGGATAGAAGCGCGACGCCTCGAACTTTTCAGTCAGGCGCCCCGCTGCTTCCTGGGACAGGCGGAACAGCCGCCGATTGATTTGATTACAAACGTCTTTATTTCTTCAATGTTCTCCGAACATGTGGGTGGACCGCCTAGTCCGGTAGTCCACTGGCTGCTGCTGCTGCGCTGGCCCTCCCCACCAGCCAGTGCTGACGGTCAGGATCATCGCTGAGCAGAATAGCCTCCCACTGCTCCTCCGAGGGGTTGGGAATGGGGTCAACTAAGGGATTATATTGGCATGCCCACACCATATGGTAGAGGTTAGCTACCGCTCCACAATGTGGACACTGTGGAGAGTATAGTGTAGGGTACCACTGGTGTAATTTAGCTGGTGTTGGGTAGGTGTTGGTTTGTAGTCTCCTAAGGGTGTTCTCTTCTAACTTGTTGAGGGATTTGTGTGGTGTTGGGTACTCCTTTCTGGCTGTTCTGTATGGCGCAAGATTGTCAGCATACACTGCTAAGCCTATTAGGTCGCGGCACCCGTCATGGTCATCAGGGGGAGACGTCCGGTATAGAAGAGCTCGGGCATGCCTGTGGGCGGCTTCGTTTCCTCCTGATAGTTCCAGGTGACCGGGGAACCGGATTACTGAGACCTGGTTGGGTGGATGCTTAGTCAGCAATGACAACCCTGACTTGTGAATTAATCCGTTATTGAAGTTTCGACAGGCGTTCTGGGAATCAGTGAGCACAACGGCGTTGGGGTTAGATGCTACAGCTAATGCAATAGCTGCCTCCTCTGCGTGAGTGGGGTTAGATGTTTTCACCGAGGCGCAGTTCACCATCGACCCTGAAGGCGTTGAGACCACAATAGTCATGACTCCATTATTTGGTCCTGCTGCGTCCACGTAAAGGGTGTTAATTTGCTTGTCCCATTTCTTCTGCAGGGATTCACCTCTTGCTTTCCTCCTCTCGGTGTTATATGCGGGATGCATATTCCGCGGAATGGGGTGCACGTTTATGCGTCTTCTCACATCGCGTGGGACCTCTTCCCTTTGGTCAATTGTATAGGGCAGATTAACATGGATTTTATCGAGCAGTTCTCTGCCGGGTTTTGTGAGTGCGAGCCGATTCAGTTGTGAGAACCATTGTGCTTCCCACATCTCTTTGAGGGTATTATGTACTCCTAGAGCCATGAGCTTTGCTGTTGGCGTGGAGTTTGGTAGCCCCAGTGCCGTCTTGTAGGCTTTCCTGATGAGTACCTCCAACTTTTCAATTTCCGACCTGGAGAGGTTAAGGAATGCCGTCCCGTACATTATCCGAGAGATCACGAAAGCTTGCACTAAGCGGATGGTGTCCCTTTCCTTCATGCCATGGTGTTTATTTCGGATACGATGTATCATGCGGAGGATTTGCTCGGTGGATGTTGTAAGCTTCTTCATAGTGGTGGTGTTCTGTCGCCCCTGCGGGATATACTGCCCTAGTATCTTGATCTCCGTGGGTTTCTGTACTGGGTGGTTCTCTATATACACCGAGATGTTCTGCGCTAGGGGTGTCCTCGGGTTCTTCAGGATTAGCAACTCGGACTTTTCCGGCGCACACTGGAGACCTCTCTCCCTGGCGTACCGGTCCACCGTGTCGGCTGCTGCTTGAAGACGCTCCTCGATCTCGGCGTCACTCCCCGAGTTGCACCAGACAGTGATATCATCCGCATATAATGTGTGTTTGACGCCGGGGATTTCGGAAAGAAGGCCTGGTAGATCTTTCATAGCCAAATTGAACAAGAGGGGTGACAGTACCGCCCCTTGCGGAGTTCCCCTCGGGCCTAGAGTGATGGGATCTGATTTTATTCCACCGAAGTTTATAGTGGCTTGCCTGACTGATAAGAAGTTTTTGATATAGTTGTAGGTTCTTGCACCACAGTTGGTATCGGCGAGGCTTTGCAGGATGTTTTTATGTAGAACGTTATCGAACGCTCCTTTCAAATCAAGTGCCAGGATGGCCCTTGTCTGTGACTTGGGAGGTGTCTCAAGGAGGTCTTTGTACAGGTACAAGAGGGCGTCCTGTGTCGATAGGTGAGGGCGAAAGCCGAATTGAGTATTAGGTAGGAGGTTGTTTTCTTCTAAGTATCTACTCAGTCTCGTGTTGATGACCCTCTCTATGAGCTTCCCCAAACACGAGGTCAGCGATATCGGTCGTAGATTATCCAGTTTAAGGGGTTTGTTCGCCTTCGGAATGAACCGAACCTCGGCTGTCTTCCAGGATATTGGTAACGTTCCTGTAGCCCAATGCTGCTCGTTGAAGCATTCCACCAGCGCGGTGATGGTGTCATCGCTGAGGTTAAATAAGAGCTTCGCTGTTATTTGATCTGGACCTGGAGCTGCATTTTTTCTCATGGCCGCGATTTCTGCTTTGATTTCTTCTTTCGTGAGTGGGAGGTCCAGCTTGGGATTTGGCAGTCCAGGATACTCCGGCTGTTCCACGACTTGGTCCGTGCACAGATACCTGGTCTTGAGCTTTCGATCAACTCTGTGTCCGTACCCGGGGTGGTGTGTACTATCTTCGTGAGCCTGTCTTTAGTGGCCGACTTGCTGCTGCTGGGGTCGATTAGGACACGTAGGAGCTTCCAAGTCTTTGACACACCTAGCTTCCCCTGAATACCATCGCAGAGCGAATGCCAGTTCTGTCTGGTTAAGGATATGGCATAGGATTCTGCCTTTTTGTTTATCTCCTCTATTTTTTTCTTGAGTTTGCGGTTAAGCCGTTGTCTGCGCCATCTCTTTGTCAATGAGTGCCTCGCTTCCCATAAATGTAGAAGGTGCGGATCGACCGCTGGGCAATCTTCTGTCGTGCAGACCTCTTTTGTAAAGGCTTTCAAAGAGTGCACCTCATCTTTAACCCATTCCTCTAGGTCGGTAATAGTATTTGCAGTAGATGCCTGGGCCTTTCTCCACCTGTCCCAGTGCGTAACTCTTGCGATACCTATTTTGCGCTTGCACGCGTTTGTGCTTATCTCCAGAGAGAGTATGAAGTGATCGCTTCCCAGGTGCTGTTCGGTATTCTTCCAAATGGCGTTTTGTATGTTCTTGGTGAACGTCAGGTCAGGACATGTATCTCTACTGACACTGTTTCCCAGCCTCGTAGGGTAAGTGGGATCGGTGAGGATCGATAACCCCTCTTGCGCCACTACTTCTAGTTTTCTGCCTTTCGGTGTCGCCGCCGGGTAGCCCCATGAAGGGTGTGGTGCGTTGAAGTCGCCTCCAATCACGCAGGGGGCATGGCCCGCTAAGGTCAGAAATTTCTTTATGAGGGAACCCAATTTTGCGTTCCTGTCTTTTGGAGGGCTGTATACGTTCAATACGTGCGTGCTTGCCGCTCCTCTCTGGAGAGGAAGAATAGTTATATAGCAGTGCGCAACATCCGGCTCGAAAGTGTCGTGCAATATGGCAGTGTATAATTTGTGCACTAACGTGGCAGTTAACTGGTCGTGCTGATAAGTCACATAGTCTTGGAGCTTCATAGGCATTAGGTGGGGTTCTTGAATTAGGATAGCTGCCGGTGGGTCAGATTCCTGAGATAGAAGGAGATTAAGAGCAGCCTGCTTTCTCCTGTATCCCCGGCAGTTCCACTGCCAGATCTTTACTCTAGGTTTGGCTGGCATGTTGAATCCGTATCGGATGGTTCGTCCACGTGCATTGTACGAGCGAATTTCGACTTATGCCTTTTATACGCAGGTTCCTTCCGAAGTCCAGAAATTGCCGTCTCCGTGTATCGTCGGTTGTTTGCAATCTGATTTCGAATGTCTTGGAATTGAGCGTTCACATAAATTGGAAAAGCTTGAAACTCCTCCTTGAAGGACCTCAGTTCTTGGATGATTTGTTGGTAGACCTCGCCTAAGGCAGGCTGGGAGCTAGGTACTGCCTGCTGTTTTTGGTTTTCAGGAGTCGGCTGAGCTACCGGCGTTATTGCGTTAGTAGTTGCTCGCTTAAGCTCTTGGTTTTGGATTGTTAAAGCGGTCACTTGTTTTTTCAGACTTTCTATCTCGTTTTTGAGTGCTGCTAACTCCGTGTTATTCGGAGGGGAGGAGGAGGGAAGGGGAGGCCATTCTGCAAAGCTCACCTTCGAATCTGAAAGCTGGCCCGAGGACGTCTTCTTCAGCGCCCCGATGGGCTTGTTGAGGTTCTCCTGCCCTTGTTCTTTACCCGCCTCCACTTGACTGGCGTTCTGGTTGGAGCCTGTTGCCCGGCGTCTTGAGCTCGAACGGCCGCGAGAGGCGGAACGAGAGTGGGAGACTGATGACGACACTCCTCGCCGTCGCGATGTAGGCTGCCTCTTCTGCCTCGTCCTGCTCCTGCCTTCTTGATCTTCAAGTTTTGTTGTTGATGACGCGTTTGATGACGCGGTACTAGTGTTCTTGTTCAGCGGTCTCTGGAATTTCTCCTTGCAGTCTTTTGCGTAAGTCTTGTGTGGACCCTTGCACAGCGCGCAAACGGGTGTACACTCGTGCGTCTCATCTGGACTCGGCGTTCCACAGGTTTGGCAAGCAGCCCCCTTGGGTTTCGGGCAGACGTCTGCTCGGTGACCTGGCGTTCCACAGTTGATACAAGCAGCCCTCGTTTTACGGTAGATGTAGCAGCGGCGCTCTGACCACCCGTAGTTGACCGTGAAGGGAACCTTCTGCCCGGCGAAGACGATGACTGCCGACGTAGTCTTGCCCAGTCGGCGCGCTCCCAGGATTGTATGGCTGGGTGAGGAGACGTCTTGGAAGATAGAGTCATTACTCACTTCAAGCTTGATATTATGTATTACACCCCTGCAAACATCCTCTGGCAAGGCAACGTAGGCGGTGATCGTTATACTCTTGCCGTCGAGGTACAGACAATTAAGCTTGGCGAGACGGAACGCGTCTTCCTCACAGTGAGTACACACCATTATAATGTTCTGCTGGCTAACAACGCGCAGCGTTGGCTTTTCTTGTAGAGGGGTGTTGAGGGCTGCTTGGATCCCTAATTCGAGATCGTAGGAGCGTGGAGCCACAGATTGCAGATCCACCGTGGTTTTAGGTCGGATGATGACTTTGTATGGAAAATTCTTGAGACTCGGTAGACGCGGAGGTCTCGGTGCAGGAGGCTCTCGGCGTTCTTTCTTCTCCTGCTCTTCCTTGGGAGGTGTGGATTTAGCTTGCGCCGCTCTGTCGTTGTTGCGCCGGGACCATATGTTCCAGCCATGGCTGTTGTCGTCCTTCGGGAGATCCTGCGGGGGCATCAGCTGCTGCTGGGATGTTGGTACATGACTGAAGTCCATCACCGTCGGGTCGTAGCCTCTTAGAGAATTCATCGTGGTCGTGGCAGTCCTGGATGAAGCGGGAGCACTCACTCGAACAGCCGCCGAAACTCCACATCCACGGACCGTGGCATAGTACCCTCCACGTACAGGGGCACGGTTCTTTTCTCCTCTTTTAAAGTGCAGCGCTACTAGTTCCAGCATGATGCACTGCATTTTATCATCTGATTCTTCACCCGAAGAAAAAGAGTCGAGCAAAAACTCTGCGCCTATTGACTTCACATCCATGTTGCGCACAGCGTAACGCAGACGATGCTCGATGACAAAGGCGACGCGGACAAAATGCAGAATTATGCGTGCTGAGTGTTTTTTATTGATTGAGCAAGACAACGTACTTTTCACGGTAATTTATTTCTTGCCAAAACTTCCGTAATTAAGCGCTTGTCGTCTGCTCGTGCAGAAGACGCGCGGTTTCATGCGGGCCGCTAAGTGGAGTGGTTACGTCATCGCATAAACCTCGCCCTCCACTTCTCTACGCCAGCCTGCACGAAGTGTAGGTAAATAAAATGGCCCTACTGTAACTTCTAGTTCACTCTAACTAGCCACCCTACTCTAACGCAGCAATACGCGCGTCACAACTTTTGGGGACCATGTGACCCGGATTGCTGCTCTTTCCTGATCATGACGTCGCAGCACACCCCGGCGATCAGAAACCGAAACCGCTCAGTATAAATAATGCAATAAAAATTATTTACCGCACACATATGAATTGCGCAGCGAGTATCACGCGTCCTGGGCAATACGCAGCGTTTGAAACAAAGAACACGCCAACCAAAAATTTGGCCTCTCCATCCTTTAAAAGTAAGAAACTCCATGGTTCTAGAGCACTGCAACTGCGGCGAGTAGCAGACGATCCACCCCCAAGCGCCGGGCGGAGAACAGCAGCGCCAGGTTTGTTGTCATGAGGCGGAGGCGTAAGGAACTACGCTTTGTCCCTTGCCAGTCGGCACACCTACTCGTCTAGCCACCGCATGCCACTGCTGACCGAACGCACTGAACAGGCCTAGAGGCGAAAGAATCGCAGGAGTGCAAATACTGCTGAAAGTAAAAGTGGTTGCGAAGGGGCGCGTTTCGGGCTTCGGGTAGCATCGAATGCTCGTATGCCCGATGATGCAGAAATCGGTGGTATGATCGGGTAGAAATCGTGTACTTTGCCGTCGTTGCCCGTTTTGAAAGGCATCGATACAGAATGGTGACCATTCATCAGTCGTATATGGTAAGGTGATATGTGTGGTAGGGTTGTTTTGTCATCTCAAAATTTTGTTGAAGTTGGCAGCTTGCGTAGTGGGAGTAGCGATGATGACGGCACGCATCGCGTTCGTGCGACAGTCGCGTGTGGTCTTGCACCTGTTCTCGTGGGCCCCATCGTAGTGGCGGGGTGTGCCTCGCATGAAATGCGTTTCACTAAAGGGCCGAGTGCACATGGAGGTGTGGGAAGCAAAATTTGCAAAAGGCTGCGTCCATGGTTTCTTTTGGCAGGTTGTCGAATGCAATAGGTCGTACATCGACCTCCTGTTCTTTCACGATCCAGAAAAATGCTTGGAGGGAATAATGTAAGTGCACGATCTTTGGCTTTCAATCGGTTCAGTCATGACAGCGTCTGCATCGTATTTTCAGTCAGCTGAAGAACTCTGTCATTGGGAGCAATAATCAAAAGGCCACGGTCATACGGATGGGCCTTGTTCCGAGGTAAACCCTGTTTGATTTGCAAGTCGCCAGCTGAGTACTGAGCGGTGTGCCTGGGGTAACGCAGGTTGTTGCAGATATTGCGCGAGGAGTCTCATCCGCAGCTTTTGTGCGAAACGGCTGTGATCCTCAACAGCCTGGCCAAAGGCACAGAAGAAAATGTCAAGGCATTGCTTGAAGCGGGAGTGCTGCCAGTCTTGCTGCAGGGTGAGTGTGGCCTCCTCCGACGGCATGTCCGGCTACTGGCAGGCACGAGTGCAGCATGGACCCTACATTGCATGTGTTGTCGGGCCCTTTCATCGCTCAGTGCGTTGGCAGGGTTGGCACAGCGCTTAATTTTCCGCCTTTTCTGTTATGCGGCCGAATTTGCTAGCAAATTGAGGAGTGACCCGAAAGAGGGTAAAAATGGCCAAAAAACGCTGGGGCTGTGTTTGGGGAACAGTTATTTATTGTAATTTGTTTATCGACAGCACCAAGGCAGTTGGAGTGGTGCTCCATGCAGTGCCTCTTCTGGCACAATGTGCTGTGCTACTCACAGACATTGCTAGGATGCACTTTTGGCAAAGTGCTTGTGTATAGGTTCCTAAATTACTTCCCATTTTCAAGGCACTTGATCCCTCAGGTGTATGTAGGGTAGCAGGCATCTCTTTTCTTGAAAGCACGTAATTGTATCACCTTCGTGACACATCATGGTTTAAAGTAACAAAATTTGGCAGTAAGCTTGAAATCATTTATTTGAGATACCTCAAGTGCCCATTGGGTGAGGGCTTTCTTTACATGAGGGGCAGGTTTATACCCTAGTGTGTATAAAAGAGTGACTCGATGGCTGATGATAGTTCCAGTCAGGGCATGTGGATAGACGGCCTTGTGGGGGCCTGTCGAATTGAAGAGCTACGAGGGAATGCATGATATACTTTAGGATAGAGACAGTCTTGTGCTTCTGAAGGTTATGCAGTCCTGATTTATTCTTAAGGTAAGTAACACTGGTGCAGTATGAGAGGGTGAATGTTTCGAACAAGTTCGATGAAAAGGTTCATTTGAGTGTGACATTATCTGACTTTAGTCGGATGAGATGGGCACGAGGACAAATAGCCTTTATGATATCCTTGAGGCTACCATTCCCTTCAAAACCGTCCTTAAGGATTGACGAGGGCTGTGTCGGGCTGGTTGATGCATGTTGATGGAAACAGATTGAACAGCGTTGACAGACGGGAGCACCCACTAGCAACCAAATGATTTATTGCTGCCTTCCCTGTTCATCTTCTCCTCCGTCCCCTCTGTTAGCGCTGTTCAATCCGTCTTGAATTGATTGATGGGAAGATTTTAAATCCAATTTTTTCTGCAGTGAATGCCTTTTACCACTGGACAAATGTCAACATAGCCAGAGAGTCCAGAGAATCAATTTTTACTAAGAATAATTGGATGGAGTTATCAGTGCCCCTTAAACTGTGGGAGATTCATGTATAAAGAAAAAGGAACGCCGACCAAAAGGTTGTTGTTTAAAACGAAGACGTTTCGGCTTCCATACGGAAGCCTTGATCACTGGGCGGAAAGCCCAAAGCACAAAGCTTAAGTACGTCGCAGTAATCGCCCCAAGCATCTTGCGTACGTAGGCGGGAGATTGCCTGCATTGTGGTTAAGGGTTTTGTCTGTAGTTTGGATTATCAGGGATTCCAGATATCGACGTGACAGCCAATTCTTTTCTCTTGCGATGACTGATGCTTCTTCCCAAGCTATATTGTGCGTCGCGGCTTCCACGTGTTCCGCAAGTGCATTAAATGCAATCTTTTTGTTCCTGACGTCGTTCTTGTGGTCCCTCAATCGCCTTTCGAAATTCCCGCTTTCGCCGATATAGCAGTAGTCGCAGTCTGCGCAGGGAATCTTATAGATGACGCCAGGAAACTTCTCTTTCTTTATCTTGTCTTTGGCGGCCACCAGCTCATGCCTCAGCTTGCACGCAGGAACGTGAGCGACGTGCACACCGTAAGTGCGCAGAACGCGAGCCACAGGCTCGCTCACGCCCGGCACATATGGGATAGCGGCGCGGGCTCGGCAAGGAGGACCAACTGGTCCTGATGGGCATGAAGACCGTTGAAGAACAGAATCCACGAAGTGCTTGGGGTAGCCGCATTCACTCAATTCTCGGCGCACTTGGCGTAGGTCAGCAGCCCGATCTTCTGGCCTTCGGCAGATGTTTTTGGCACGTCGGACGAGGGAAGCCACGACGGAGCGTTTGTGGCAAACCGGGTGGACAGAATTAAAAGGAAGATACCGGCCTGTGTGGGTTTCTTTTCTATAAACTTTGAAATAAAGGCGGTTTCCACGGCGTTCCACCAAAACGTCCAGAAAAGGAAGACGGCGTGCAGCCTCCTCCTCTACAGTGAATTGAATGGAATCTTCCATGCTATTGATGTGATCTGTGAAAGGACCTAACGCATTCTTTTTGATAATACAGAAACAATCGTCGACGTAACGCACAAAAACCTTTGGGCGCGGTTCGAAGGTAGCCAGTGCGCGAGCTTCTATTGCTTCCATGGTAAGGTTTGCGGTTGTCACCGATATAGATGCGCCCATAGCAGTGCCATGAACTTGTCTATAGACTGTACCCCGGAAAACAAAATAAGTGTTCTCAAGGCAGAACGGGTACGCTGACATCACGTACACCACGTGATGTCACGGTGGAGGACGACGAGGTCATGGTGTCCTTTGATGTGAAATCGCTGTTCACCAGCGTACCCGTGGATCTGGCTGTGGAGGTGTGCCGCTCAGCGCTGCAGAATGACGACGGATTGTGTGAAAGAACCCCTATCGAAGCATCGGATCTTCTGAAGCTGTTGCAGTTCTGCCTTGAGAACACTTATTTTGTTTTCCGGGGTGCAGTCTATAGACAAGTTCATGGCACTGCTATGGGCGCATCTATATCGGTGACAACCGCAAACCTTACCATGGAAGCAATAGAAGCTCGCGCACTGGCTACCTTCGAACCGCGCCCAAAGGTTTTTGTGCGTTACGTCGACGATTGTTTCTGTATTATCAAAAAGAATGCGTTAGGTCCTTTCACAGATCACATCAATAGCATGGAAGATTCCATTCAATTCACTGTAGAGGAGGAGGCTGCACGCCGTCTTCCTTTTCTGGACGTTTTGGTGGAACGCCGTGGAAACCGCCTTTATTTCAAAGTTTATAGAAAAGAAACCCACACAGGCCGGTATCTTCCTTTTAATTCTGTCCACCCGGTTTGCCACAAACGCTCCGTCGTGGCTTCCCTCGTCCGACGTGCCAAAAACATCTGCCGAAGGCCAGAAGATCGGGCTGCTGACCTACGCCAAGTGCGCCGAGAATTGAGTGAATGCGGCTACCCCAAGCACTTCGTGGATTCTGTTCTTCAACGGTCTTCACGCCCATCAGGACCAGTTGGTCTTCTTTGCCGAGCCCGCGCCGCTATCCCATATGTGCCGGGCTGTGAGCGAGCCTGTGGCTCGCGTTCTGCGCACTTACGGTGTGCACGTCGCTCACGTTCCTGCGTGCAAGCTGAGGCATGAGCTGGTGGCCGCCAAAGACAAGATAAAGAAAGAGAAGTTTCCTGGCGTCATCTATAAGATTCCCTGCGCAGACTGCAACTACTGCTATATCGGCGAGAGCGGGAATTTCGAAAGTCGATTGAGGGACCACAAGAACGACGTCAGGAACAAAAAGATTGCATCTAATGCACTTGCGGAACACGTGGAAGCCGCGACGCACAATATAGCTTGGGAAGAAGCATCAGTCATCGCAAGAGAAAAGAATTGGCTGTCACGTCGATATCTGGAATCCCTGATAATCCAAACTACAGACAAAACCCTTAATCACAACGCAGGCAATCTCCCACCTATGTACGCAAGATGCTTGGGGCGATTACTGCGACGTACTTAAGCTTTGTGCTTTGGGCTTTCCGCCCAGTGATCAAGGCTTCCGTATGGAAGCCTAAACGTCTTCGTTTTAAACAACAACCTTTTGGTCGGCGTTCCTTTTTCTTCATACATGAATCTTCTACCCGACCAGACGAGTTTTCGTCAGACTTTAGATTTCATTAAACTGTGGGAGGTGCTACATTTAAATTGTGCCAAAGGCAGCCGAGAACTCTGTTAGCGTTAACTATCCGAATGACATGAGCAGACCGATAAGGTTATGCAAAATGTTATTACCTAAATACTTAATGCAGTTAACAGATGAGACAGTGTAGCCAAAATAGTTGGGAGTCTTTTACCAAATTTTGACATCTATAGAAGAAACAAGTGTCTTCTTCTTAGTATTTAGGATCAGTAACCATCTGTGACCCTCATCTCGCTTTAAAAGGTTTGTTTGAAGAGTGTTATTATCCATAGCCTTATTAATGACACAATCATCAGCGAATAATCAAATGTTTTGTGAAATGTTGGAAAAGTCGTGGATGTGTATGAAAAATGGGAGAACACAGAGCAGTGTACATTGTGGCATGCCAGAGAGGGCAAAGAAGAAATAGACTGATTAATAGTTTGTAGTTAGGAAATTCTTTATCCAATTGAAAACAAAAATGGAATAAGGTTTAGTCGTGAAAGATTTAAAACCAGGCATTTATGTATTTATTTATTTATTTGAAATCCTTTCAGGCCCGTAGGGCATTGTGTAAGGTGGGCATCAAATTTAAAACAATATTCAGAACAGTTAAAAAAAATGCAGCACACAGCAAAAATACTTGAACACATGAAAAAGGACCGAAGTAATGGATCTAATGACAAGGAAATAAGAAAGAGAAATACGCAGTACAGGTTAAAGCACAACAACAAAATAATAAAGAATGCACATAGCTTGTGTTGTTATAGCAAGTAATCAAGCAGGTCGTGATATAGTACAGTTCATAATATGATGAGCAAAATTATGCGGGGCTTTGTCAAAAACTTTTTTTGAAGTCTATGAAATGGGGTCAACAGGTAACGTTAAGATCAACACTGGTGTTTAGGTAGTGAAGACATAATGAAAGTTGAGTCTCACATCAGTGGCCTTTTCGAAATTCATGCTGGTTAGAGGGTGGGAAAAGTTGACAGATGTATAAAAATTTATAAGATGTGAATAAATATGTTCCATAATATTGGGACAGATGTGGGCTAAGGATATTGGATGGTAGTTAGTAGAACCTTGTTTAGGGACATCTCATCCACTTCCCAGTCTTGAGGGGTGACTTGAAAAGTGTATGTCAAGATAAAGCTGGTTATGTATGTTGTGTTTTTAAGCACTTGTGAATTGGTGCCACTGATGGCTGAAGATGATGCCAGTTTTAATGGTTCAGTGACTTGAAATTCCGTGAGAAAAGATTACCTTGGCTATAATGGGATGATTATATGGTGGGAAATACGGGAGGTTCGTGTCTGTTTTATTAGTGAAAAATGGAAGACAAGGTTGAGATAAGTGTCTCTGCGACCTTGTCAGTGAGTGGACGGGCTGTCTTGTTTGATCTGTTAATGATATTGAGTGATTTATTTGTTAGGCATTAATTGCTCTCCAGAACTGTTTCAGGCTGAACAGGTTACTGTTGCGGGCTATTTGGTTCGGCATAAAGAAAGAAACAGCACAGACGCAACACGAAGAAGGTGCTAATTAACAACTGAAGTTTATTTGAGGGTGCACATACAATATGTTGTCTTGAGGTAAATGGCTGAGTCAACGTCAGGGGCAGCGAAAAGTCCAAATAAAACCTATAAAATTCATAAAAGCAATAGAATTCAAGATGAAATGGTTTTAAGACTGTGGGATGAGTGACAGGTGTAAAAGAGGTCAACAAGGCATGAGGTGAACGTTGGCTGGTGAGTGTTACACCCTAGAAATGCAGTAAAAATGTGGCTAAAAGGTTAGGTGATGGTGCTAAACAAACTGTTCGATGAGAGGCGAGGTTAGTATTTCTCCAGATAGGTTCTCTATTTTGTAAGCAGGTCAGTGGATGGGCTGCTGACACGTGTGGTGCCATTGTTTCAAATGAGCTAGGCTTCGTGTATCTCGTGTGCGTTTGTTGGGGTAGCTGCTTAAAATCTTTGTCTTGTCCAGGGCTGGCAGGCAAGAGCACTTTTTACAATGAAGAGGCAAATTACTGCCTGTGCCCGTCTTGAGTGATTTGGAGTGTTCCCGCAGCCACTCATTGATACATCTTCCTGTTTGCCCAGTATAGGACGCTCCATGTGATAGCGGTCTCTTCTAGACGACCGAGGTCACACATGGGTTCGTAAACTGTAGTCTGTGCTTTATTGTTGCACGTGCCTTTTGGCTGGTTGTCTTGGTTGACTTTTTTGCAGAGGTCTCCTAATTTGTTGGGCACCAGTAATCTACACGAACTTTGAATTTCACAGACATCATCTTGATTCTGTGGCTGACCTTGTGTATGTACGGAATTGCTGCTGTCACTCTGGGCCAATCTGTATTGCCGTTATTGCATTAAGAGCGCCCTCAAGCAGTGGATGCCTTCTTGGTAGACATAAAGGATCTCTGCTACTCTCTGCCACAAACAGCTCTTTTGAAAGCCATCAGTGAGGCAATAGAGCGGCTCGCTTTCAAAACGCCTGTGTCATCGGCGTCAGCAGGCTCCTCGACCTCGGCATCAGACACTGTGTCGAATAAGCCGGCCTTGCGGAAGCAGTTCCGCTCGCCAGTGGCCGTCTCCTCCGCCCAGGCCGCTTTCATCATCTCTATCGCTGAATACAATGGAAATGGTTACGGTGTTCCCGTCCGCCATCCCGAATTACAACCAGGGCACGAGATTTGAACGAAGCCAACGAAACGTCCGCACTGCAACAAGAGTGACAAAAGCACGCGATGAGGTAGACGTGCAACGTGCACAGGCGTCAATCAAGCCAATCAAGCTAGAGATACAGACACAGAGCGCCAGCGGTGAGACCAATGAGGGGCGTCTGTGAGCGTCAGTGCAGCCACCTCTTGGCTCCCACGGAAGGCCTGGTTCACGGAGCGTGGCCTCCGCCATCGGCATCGGCAGCGGTGTGGTTGATCGTGGAGGCTGCGCGCGGATTTCCAAGAGAGTGAGGAGATGGGAGCGGAGTTGTGAGGAGGGGCGGGAGGCGATCTTGGAAGACGCGTTGGCGGGGAAAGGGTAGCTCGCTCGAGAGCGGCACGAACGGGGCGGGCAGCACGGGCAGTTCACCTGCGATGAGGCTCGGGAAAATACGCTGCGCGCCAGGCTCGCAAAGGGGTCGGAGGCAGGTTATCCCGCATCACGGCGCCAGGTTTACGCCGTCCGTTCGCTGTAACCAATCAGCAGGGCTTAATGACGTTCGTTACACGTGTGGTTTTGTGCCATTGAAACAATGTATATTTTGACGGTCAAGCAGGTTTTGTTTGTTATAATCGAAAGTTCGTCTTAAGTGGGGCCGTTATATGTGGGCTCGACTGTATAGTTAACCATGCTCTCGGCAGTTGTGTGGGTGAAAGAAAAAATCCTGCTATGAATGTAGTTCAGTAACAAGCTCCGAAGGACCATAGGGCGATGTCCTCACTGCTTTTCCACCCATTCATACACTTCCAGCAAGTAGAACGCAAAATGGCATAAAATGACTCAGAGTCGACATCAGGTTCAGTCCTGTGCATTGCCGCACTTAAACAAGCACACATACATGCCACTGCACCGAACAATCACGCAACGCCTGCAGTATGTCCGCCGCAGTTCGGCAACTTGACAAGACTGCATTGCGTGGCTCCATCTGTACGCATTCGAAAGAAGTACGAGGAGCGATGAACAAGATTCTGTCATGCTGTCAGGCGGAGTGTCAACACCTAAACATATTTTTACACCTAAGTAACCATTCAAAACAGGGAACAAAGATGGTGACACATGCACTCTTTCAGTTGCCTCCTCGCATTGTCATAAGAGAACACTAGTAAGGTTGGAGCGCATTGGAGGGATTGCTGTACCAGTGGCATTTGTTGCAAGCAGTGGTTGTTGATTGACAGTCACTAGGTGTTGCAGTGTCGTTCACGTCGCATGGGGTTCACGCAAAAAATGACGGGCAAGTAATGTGTACGAAAACTGCCTGCGAGAGGAGTGCATGGCAGTACTTGTGTTCAGAGCATTGCGTCTTCACTCTAGAAATAACGTCCTTTATTGCATGCTATTAAACAGTAGTGCAGCATTCTTGGCATTGATGAAAACTCAACTTTTGTTCTTCCCCTTCACTGTGCTAAGAGGTTTGTGTACCACTTTTGTAGCGCAGGTATCAAGGTGTATTGAAAAGGGGGCACGGACTTGAAATTTTGAAAGCTGACAAAGGATATATAATTAGTTAAATGATGAGTAATTCAATCAAAACAGAAATCGTCATGCACCTGCCGGCATGCGATAGGTGAGAGCAGGTAGACTCCCCAGATTCGTGAGCCCATGTGACTGCTGGCAGTGCACAGGAATTGGGCGTTGGTGCTCAACGAAAACTTGTAGGAGTCTTTCAAGCCAAAAACACTGACATGCAAGAATACCCTTTTAATGCACATGCGGCATACGAGAGAACGATTTTCTCATGTCCTTTGCAGAGTCCTATATTTCGGCTTGTTTTTGCGAGATCATTTGCAGTAAATCATTCGCAACATAAATGGTTTTTTTTTATCACGTGTTGTGTGTGGCTGCAGTGAGCGGGGGATGTGTGTCTAGCAAGCCAGGAGACTTAAAAGGCCAAGAAAGAGTCAGTCATGGTTACACTCACTGTAACACATGTTTGGACTGGCGTTGTGCAATTGGTGCTTGCAAATTACTGTAAGAGCGTTTAAGTTATCAGTGCTACCTTGGATTATAGTCACAGCATGTGGGACAGGACTGGTAATTTGTTAATTTATTTATTCCGTTGGTTTTGTAAACTGCTTAGCATCGCGCACACCCCGAGAAAGCTTGCACAGTTACTGAACCTGTTGTGGCAGTTCCCCACTGTGCGCGCTTGTGAGCACCCTCACAAACTTGTGACTGCTGAGAGACCAGCTTTGTATGAGTGGTTGACATGATCCATTTGTGCACTGTAGAGTTTGCATAGCATGGTTGTATTTACAATGGCATGCCAAGAATGTTGGGGTATACTTTTTGCTAAATTGAGGACAGCAGACAGCTATAGCATATTGAGAAAAAGAAAAGGCAAGGGGGTTGATTGCAGGGCTGGTGCACCAAGACCAGCGTTATGTGGAGGCTTGCCTGTGCTGCCTGCGCACACTGTTCCTCTCGGAGCTGGCACCCGTGGAGTGCATGTACGAGGAGCCCTGGGCGGTGAGGCACCTGCTGCTCATGGCCACCCAGATGCATGCCACCAACCAGGAGTGCATTGCGACCATCCTCATGGCGGTTTGCAAGGCAGGGCTCGTTTCTTCATCCTACTTTAAATGCATGCCGCAAGAAAAGTTATCTTTACTGAGCTTTTTTAAGTGAGAAAATTGCATAAAAGTCAAGTACCCTCTCACAGAAGATTCTGGTAACTGCATTTTCTTGACCGCTATGCATCAAAATAGCACGAAAGCAGTGCAGCGAGCATTGTCAAGAATGTGAAGAGTCTTTTGCCTCAGATTCTCATTGGTCAGACAATGGGGCTGTGGCCAGTGCAAAGCCGTTGGACCCAGCAGCTCTTGGGCCTTCATGCCATGTTGGGCTTGTTTGGCCTGCTGGTGAGGCAGTTTATTCTCACTGGAGCAATCAGATCTGCTGCTTTGCAGGTGGATGCTTTGGGGGATTGCAGATTACTACAAGAAATTTTTTTTCCCCCAGCATACCGTATTTACACGATTGTAAGCCGGCCTATAAATTTGAAAATCCGAAGTGGGGGGTCGACTTACAATCGAAATGAAAACATCGCACTATATGTAAAGGTGAGACAAACGAGATATCAGGAGTGCTACAGCGTGGTTGCATTTTTCCTGCGTGGCTCCGTCGCATCGTTCTTGGTGCTGGCCTTGAGCAGCTGCTATGTCAATGCGCAGAACCAACATCCCCTCCCCGCGCGCGCGGGCTGCTCGATAAAAAGCAAACTGGCACCCCACACTCCCCACACGTGGCTGCTGACTGCAGTTGCTGGTAAGCGGCAGCGGCCCAACAAGTTGTCTTTTTACTGTCAAATGCGCGCTCGGCGATTCGGCGCTCAAGGGAGCGTTGATAGTTGATGGTAGGGCCGCTGTTATAATCGAGGCGGCACCCTCACTCGGAACGGCAGCGGTGCCGGGGAGTGTTGGTAGCCGACAGAAGAGCCGATGTCATTCACTCGTAGTTTCTCTTTGCCTCTGACGGATTTGACATCATTGAAGACGGACAGCATGCTCCCCATAGAGATCTTTTGAAGCGAAAGCTTCACTACGGGACCTCGTGCTTCGGTCGCCGTATGCCTAGTTAGTTAGCTGAGTTAGAGGTCAAACCATGAAAAAGAGAAGAAGAAATTGAATCAATATCCATCACCAGGAGTCGAATCCACGGCTGCGCGAACAGATCTCCTTTAAAGGGGCTGCAAAACACTGCTTGAACGGATGCCGGTTACACTTCAGATGTATTCTTTATGTCACACAGATGCTGACTCAAAAAGAATTACAAGAATCGATGCATAGGAACGGGAGTTATTCAATGAAGAAATTTCAAAATACAAGCAAACAAAATGCCGCCCTCAAATCGATTTTCGTGCAGCTTCCCATTCCCATTTCACTCTCCCAATGACGACACTTGGGGGGACCAATCAAAACAACCTATCTGAGCGCGTTGCGGCAGTTTGAACTCCATGGTTTCCTGTTCTCTGTAACTCGTTCTTGCCAAGGCTGGCAGCGCTGTTTCTATGGTTACACCAACCATGTGAACGCCCAGCTGACCCAGCGATGCTTCATCGTCACGTCGACGACGCAGAAGGGAACACTGATCAGTGATGTTCCCCCACTTATGGATCCGAACGCGATACGAACTGGATCCGAACTCTAGTGTGAGATACTGCGACGGTGTGACGGCCTATGCAAGGTATCAGACACATTTAGCATAGCGCGTATCACTACCGCTCACCGCCTACCATGGCTCATCGCTCCTAGCACACTGGTTGGTCACGGCGAGCAAGGAGCGCGTGCTGCTGACAGACTGTGGCGCCACCGCTGCCTGGTGATCCTACACAAGCTGACGATGCGCACTGCTAAATGTGAAACGAACAGCTTTTTTCTTTGCATGCTTCCTTGGGACCGAAACGAACGCTCATAGAGTGCAATGGCTCGATCGGATCGATTCCGCAAAGCCGTTCTCAGATGCATAGAGAGTAGACATAAGTGTTGTGTGCTAGGTCGTAGGATGTTTGCAGAGAGGCGCAAAGTCCTTCGATGCAAAAAATAGCCAGAGCCTCTGGTGGTGTATTTTTGTTTTACTTTCTTTACAGTACTTTTATCTAGGGCAAACAAGTTGGGTTTGTTGATGTAATATAAAACAAAAACTGGACAAAATGTATCTCTAGTTATTAACACAATTTGCAGTACATTTACTGTTTTTCTAATCATCAAGCTCCCGTCAAGTGATGTCATATCTGCTGCTAAAAACCGCCACTGTCTGGTGACACCGTCAGTGGCATGAATTTGTCTTTGCGAGCTAATTAAAATATTAAAAACCGGAGTATGCGCGGTGTGACCGATGCTAATAGCATCACTATAACTCCTTCTATGCGACCAAGAGGCAAAAAAATGCACTGATTATGTGTTTGGGGGCCCCTTTAAGGGCCGCTCAGCGAGACCACTAGGCTATCGCCGCAGCCAACACGGCTCGTGTGAAACTGCACCACACACTCGCGCTGTGCATTGGAGAGTGTCGTTTTCATCAACTTCCATCTGCTTCGTCCCGCGGCACTGCCTGCTCACCGTCGTCTTCTGCGTAGCACAAATCCGTGCTTTTGGTCCGGTTCGAATGCAGTAAACATTCTCTGTAGTTTGTTTTTTCCCGATTAACTTGGCGCGTATTATTCACTAAAAGATTCTTCACAATTTGAACATGACTCGCCGAAAACGTGAAAATTAGGTCCATGTGAAAACTATGGCGTTTACAATATACACACTGGTAACAGTTATAAGCAGGAGGTCCAGTGTGGTAGATGTGTATGACGAATTCCCCTTGCATCGTAGAAACTGATGTGTAATTTTTCCATTGCTCGAGGACATGGTTCGATAACGTTGAATTTTATCATTTTCTTTTCTGCCCTCTATAGTTGTGTTTTAATCCTAACTGCATTTTTAATAAAATGCTCAGTCTTATCTTGGAAATTAAGATTTATGCGCAAAGTTATCGCACGGCTTATTTTCTCTTATTCTTGCTTATCTATAGGAAAGCCAGCAGTAAGTGTTCACTGATCATTAAATTCCTGAAGCTCGGAATGCATTTGACTGACTGTATTAATCTATATATCAGGTGTTTCAGGGAAGGTGATCACTAATTTTTTAAAATAGGGTTTTTGAGGTAAAAAGAAGCTTTTTGCAGCATAGTAATACCAGTGTTGGTGGATGTCAAAAAACAGGCGAATCATGTTAACTAGTAGAGGAGTCGTTAAATTCTAATAGTTAACTATTACCAATAGGCACCTGATTGCAGTTAGAGATTTGTAGCCAGCCGTTAGTAATAGCCATATTAGTTTTTAGAATTTTGAAATGGTTATTGTCTTCGCCGCCGTGCCTCGACAAAATTTGTCTACATCGTGCCAAAATGCATGTGCTTTCGAAAAGCATGCAGGCAAAGCAACCCCTCCATTGCACCTAACTAGTTGAAATAGCCAAATTCTGGTGAGCCCCATCACCGAGGGTAATTGCGTTTTCCAAATTCTAAAAATTGATATGGCCATTACTAACGGCTGGCTACAAATCTCAATTACAATCAGGGGGCTGTCGATAATAATTAAATAGTTAGCTATTAGAATTTAGTTAATCACTCTAGTACTGTCAGACCTCGATATAAATGAACACGGATATTACGAATTATTGACTGTATCGAATTCTTCGTAAATATTTTTGGCAAGCGCATACAATTTCTACTGCATATATCGAACGTGGTTGGCCATTAAACGAATATATCGAACTCCTCAGCATGCTGAACTTCTTGGAATACTGGGACTCGCATCCTCATCTGCTGAACTCCCGTAGAGCGAGCTCATTTAAACTTAATCGAACGCCAAGATCAACTGAATCTCTCATCTGAATCATGAACCACCTTTGCAGACTGAGTGTTCGAAACTGGTTTTGCCCCCCGTATGGTGTAGCGGGGTTTGCGGAGCCCCTTCCAAGCACACAGCCCTGAGGAAGCGTCGCAGGGCTTCAGCATATGTTGGGCGGCAGTAGTCTGTGTGGATTGGCTGTGGTTCGGCGCGTAGTAACGGAGGCCTGATAGCTTGCTGCACATCTTCGCGGATAACGCTCATAAGAGAGCTGGCCGCTGGCTGCGACGTACCACAAATCTTCTCTAGCTCCTCACAGACAACAGCGCGGATCATGTTGTGGAGAAAGTCGGTATTGCTGTTGATACCCGGGAGGGACTCCGTAACAGAAGCAGCAAGGACTGGCCGGTCGTACGCGGTGGAACGCTGCCGGAGGACCTGCTCCATCATGACTGCCTCTGCTAGAAACTCGGCAACAGTGCTCTGGGGGTCTGCGCACGAGGCCGGCGAAAAGCTGTTCTTTTAACACCGCGCATTAGGTGGCGCAGTTTTCTGGCATCCGACATGGCTGGGTCAGCCCGTCGGAAGAGCCGTGTTATGTCTTCGATGTACATTGTAACCGATTCGTCGGGCATTTGCATACGGGACTGCAGGGCTCGTTCAGCTCGCTCCAGATGATCAGTGCTGACATACGCAGCGAGCAGTTGACGTCAGAACTCGGGCCATGATGAAAGACTGTCCTTACGGTTTTCGTACCACGTACGAGCATTGTCCTCCAAGCTGAAGAAAACGTTCCTCAGCTTGGTGGCGTCATCCCATTGGTTAAATGCAGCAACACGTTCAAACTGGAGGAGCCAATCTTCCACGTCCTCCAGTTGAGCCCCGTTAAAGGACTTTGGTAGCTGTGGGTTCTGGGGGGTGTAGTACGCGGCGCCTTGCATGACTGGTTGAGGGGTAGGCGCCGAGGTAGAGTCGAATGGCCTGAGCACAAGAGGCAGTCGGCCAGACAGCGAGGTTGTCTCCAATAGCCCATGCTCAGGGGGCAGTCCAAGATTTTGGCGGCTGACCCAGTGCACTGGCGTGCTGACAGGGAGAGGTCTGGGGTCGTCGGTGTGAGGAGGGGTGTGCGACATATTCCAGGGCGATTTACCCAGCACCTCCACCACAAAACGTCACAAATAGTTTGCAGAACCAAAAGGGCTAGGCACAGGCCACAAGTAGTCGAGCAGTGTCCTAACTGCAAGAGCACGCGCGTCTCACTTTGTCCTCAAGGTGCCGCCCGGGGACACCTGGCGGCAATATGTTAGGGCCTGTCAACTTTGCTTAATGAAGTCTGTCAAGCTTCGTAAAGAAAGGTGGGAGAGCCACAAATCACCATATTTGAGGTACAGTGCTCGTGAGCATATGCAAGATATGTGTGCTTCAAGTAAACATTGTGTGACATATTTCGTTAAGGTTTAGCACACCTTTACATCTTGCTCAAACTTTTATAGCATCGTTTGCCAACCTAAGAGATTTTGCAATTTAAAGCTCCATGCTCCAGTGTGTTTCTAAAGCATGTTTCATTGTTCCAAAGTGCTTGAAGTTGGAAATCTTAGTGCTCCTAAATAATGCTCCAAAGTGCTCCAAATCGAAAATTTTAATGCTCTAAAAATTTCTCCAAATTGCGATTCATCATTATCATCACTGAAAAGGCAGGTATGCTAACATATCTGAGGTCACTCTCTGGTTACAAAGTCAAGTGTGGCTCAGATAATGATGATGAACCTTGTATTATAGTCTCATTAGTAAGAGTAATCTGCTCTATGGTACATCTAAGGAAAAAAAACATCTAATACAGTTGATCTCGGATATATCAACCCTGAGTGTATCAAATTATTGCACATGTTGAACAGCCAAAACATCCCCTTAAAAATTCTGTGAAAAAAATATGTGTAGCTCTGTTGTGCATGTTTACCATTCAGTGAAATGTTGGAGCTGCATGGCCTTAGACGTCTGCTGGCAGTACTTGCCAGGCAAAGGTGTTATAAAGCCGTTTGATGAGGGGAGT
This sequence comes from Amblyomma americanum, assembly GCF_052857255.1. Lineage (NCBI taxonomy): Eukaryota > Metazoa > Arthropoda > Arachnida > Ixodida > Ixodidae > Amblyomma > Amblyomma americanum. Next base: position 8,880,866 of record NC_135497.1, on the reverse strand, counting down.
GTGGGGGAAATTTGTGATGAGCTGAGTTACAGTGCACAGTTTTTGAACAGCCTTTGGTGATTGGAAGCCTTTAATATTGATGCCTTGCTGTGTTAATTGAGCATTTTGTCAATAACCACCCTTTCCATGCTTTTCACCAAACCTGCAACACATTGGTGCAGTATCAATGCCGACCCTTTATTTGAACATATTTTGTGTGTAAAGAAACAGGAAAGATTGCTTTAAAGACCTATTTTTTTTTCACCAAGAGGACTTTGGTGATTTCCTGTGTTTTTTTGCTTTCAGACACCAGACCATCAGAATTATCTCTGTGCTCATGGTGCAGTTCCTACTCTCACCGCACTGCTTTGTTCTCCGGTGTACAAGGTACGTACTTTGAAATTGGCATACATTAGGGAAAGCAGCCCATACTGCTTTGCTCTGTTTCTTTAGGTGCAGCTTCCAACCCTTCGCTGTTTGACACACATGTGCTACCAGAACCCAAAGGTGTCGCAAGCACTTGCAACATGTAAGTGATCTTTTACACAGTGGCTGTGTTAGTGGGTTTATGGCCTCTGCACATAAGCCTGGAACACTGTCTGGGACGGCGGTCATGCATAGCCCCGCTGCTTTGTGCTGATGCTGGTGTGTTTAATTTTGCTTCGTTTTTTATTGTTGAAAACAACTGCATCAAGTGCTAGTGTCGGAAAAAATCACCTAGAAATGACATGCGCGTTACATTAGAGTACGAAAATGAAACTATGCCAGTAATGCACTATTGTGATAGGAATAACAAAAATGGCTGCTTGGTACTTTTTGCGCATCAATAATGTCGATATCACATACAACAGTCTTCGATACTGAGAGGCCTCGCAAGCATCTTAAGTATACATCAGTGAGGCGCCTACCTGGACTTAGCTAACATGGAAAATGTCTGTTGCGAAGGGGTGCGGAGTTCACTACGACGCTGGGTTAAAAAAAGAGACGATCTTGCATGCGGAGGCTATCTAAGCACAAACTGGCTCAGTTGGGCAGCCCCATGCCAAGTGTGCAACCGCTGCCGATGCTCCCGTCCAGGGTGCACTAGCATTTTGGCACTCTGCCAGGTTCACTGAGTGCACCACCTCCGCCGGACCCGAGCCATGATTTTATCGGAGCGCAGCATATTGGCGCGCTGCCAAGGTCTGCACTGTGGACGCCGATGAAGTCGTAAAGGAATGCGGCAAGAAAAGTGACCGCTTTAAAATAAGGTGATCTTACAAACAGAGGCAACTGGTAGTCGGGCGGCCTCACGTGCATATTTCTTTACCGAAACATGAAAATCTGGTGCGCGTTAGAATCGAAGTCATTGCACTTTTTTTCTTATTCTGATCTTCAGAAACAGGTGTGTGTTACAATCGACGGCGTGTTAGAATCGAGTAAGTACGGTACAACAGCTACCTTCATTTCAATTTTAGAAGATAGACTTGTTGTTGGGACTGGGCATCCCACAGCCTGCTGCTACTGTTGCACAGAGCTGAGTGATGAAACAGCGATGATGAAATTTATGTACTGTATATGCAAGGGCATTACACAGTCGACACAAGGGCTGAGAGCACAACGTTCTTGCCCAAAAGAGCATGGCGATGCCCCGGGAGTGCGTCTCTCTTGCTTTTGATGTCTTTATCTGCTCGCCGTCTGCAGCCCAGCACGGCTCGGTTTTTATAGCCTCGAGAACCATTGCAACAGCCACCAGTTTGAACCCTCCTGCGTGGACATGTTGCTGGTCGCCGTTTGCATTGGACTAATAGACGAGAGGGGCTCAGCCGTTCAAAGTTTGCAGCTTGGAAAATGCTGCACCTTGCTTTGCTGGGCTTGCTTTATGCAATGCCGGGTGCATGGCGCTGTTTTTCATGGATGCCAGCAGAATGAGTGCTTGGGCATAACACTGTGCAGCATGCAAGGCATGTGCTCAAAAAATTAACCTGCATTTTTCTTACATGCATCTTATGCTTTGTGCAGAATGTCACAGATTATTAATTCTGCATTTGTGGAACTTCGCAGATTGATTATTCTGCATCTGCGGAATTTGAAATTTTCCACTGCAGAAAGTTAGGGTCCTTATCCATGTATAGCAATCTCTAATGCATCATTACAAATAATAAAACATTTAACCAACATTTAGTGTGTATACTAGAGCACTGCACGGGCTGTAATTATAGGCCCGGGCCCTGTACCCTCTACCGTTACCTGGTTTCTCTAATACATGCCTGGGCCCACCCAGCACGAGCCTGAGGAAACTGACCTACCCGGCCTGGCCTGGCCCGAAACAACACAAGAGCTATAAGCATTCTACAAATGCTAATGTTCTTATTACTGCGAGTTTCAGTAAAAAAAAAAAAAAACTTGTTTTTAGAACAGACCTGTAAAAGTCTCTAGTTTCGGATTGAGTTGGTCTTAGAATACCAGGCCTACTAAATTGCTGAAAATAATCTGCTGAAGCCCATTTTCTGCTTCATAGTCTCGGGTTAATTTTCGCAAGCATATGTCAAACACCCTGTAACTTTTCAATGGGCTTGCCATCGACACCGAAGAGGTCATGCAAAACCATAAGGTGTACGCTGTAGTGTCTGCTCAAATTGCCGAGGCCTGCTTCTGCCACTCGTACCATCCAGCAACAACGAAACACAGGAAAATCCATTGGGCTCAGATATGTTATGTAGTGGAGATGTCAACCTCTACAGTTCCCATGCTGCAGCCGTTGCGGTGGCTGAGCGGTTAAGGCGCTTGGCTGCTGGCGCGAAAGACGCGGGTTCGATCCCGGCCGCGGCGGTTGAATTTCGATGGAGGCGAAATTCTAGAGGCCCGTGTACTGTGCGATGTCAGTGCACGTTAAAGAACCCCAGGTGGTCGAAATTTCCGGAGCCCTTCACTACGGCGTCCCTCCCTCATAGCCTGAGTCGCTTTGGGACGTTAAACCCCCTATAAACCAAACCTATAAACCAAACCAGTTCCCATGCTGCGCAGAAACTGAAAGAGTGTTAACGTTGTTGTATCTTTGACACTTAGATTAGAAAGCTTCTGTAGGGTGCAAAGAATAAAAAGAAAAAGGCATGACTTGTCAGACAGATGAGGGAGGTCTTCATTAGGAAAATGCCTAGCACGAACACAAAGAACGAAAGGAGGAAAACTGCAATACACGGCTGATATGAACTAAGCATTTATTGGATGTCCCCTCCAAGGCCCGGATTTGTTCGCAAGTGCAGCCTCATGAAACAGAAGAAATAATACTATTTTAAGGAAATATGAGACTCGTTAATATCGAGTGTGGAACATTACAGAGCAAAGACGTGTACTGTGAAGGAGGTAAATGGGATGCATTCAGATGCCAAAATTTAGCACCAAAGCAGTGCAGGCAGCCTGACAGTTCCTTTTGGGCCCAAGCTATATTGGACTGATTAAAATAAAAATTTTCTTTATTTGTGTGCATGGATGCCATACATATGCTTCTACTATTATGCATAACGTTTCTCTCAATGCTATGATGATGGCAAGCAAAAGTATATTTCGATGAGGCTTTCAGTGCTTCAGAACCTGTGAGGTTTGCAAGCAGAGCAGTTGAGTTTAAGGAAAACAGAGAAGTGCATGTGCTGTTTTATTTGAATTATTTTGCATTTTCTGCATTATTTTTTTTTTGCATGCTCAGCATATCACATGACATATTTCCGAAAGGGGAAATAGGTTTTCCAAAGGAGACATCAACTGAGTTCGCCTTACTCTTGCAAAAAGAAATTATTTTACATAACATTGAAAGGAAAACCCTAACAATATAAATTTTCATTGATCCACTAAGGCGTTTGATCTATTAAATCATAATATTCTATTATGCAAATTGCAAGCATATCGTGTTTGAAGATCATGCCTTCAGCTGTTTTCTTCTTATTTAAGCCTGCGGAAACAAGTTGTTTTTGTTGATGGCACTAACTCTGCTGAAAAGATTCTTCATTGTGGCGTTTCTCGAGGCAGTCTTCTTGGGCCTTTCTTGTTTAACGTTTTTATTAATGACTTAATTAAAATAAATCATGAACCCGATTTTGTATGCTGATGACAGTAGCATTCTTCTGAGTGTCTGCTCTATTGGCGAACTCATAAGCAAAGGTAACGTTATCCTTAGAGTTGCATAAATGGTCCAACTTGAATGGGCTAACTATAAATACTAGGTAGACAAAAGCTGTACTGTTTCGACCCGTGAACTATAACACTACACTGACCAACCACCTTATGCTTGGAAATCATTACATACAGTTGACAGCTTCAGGTCACTTGGCGTTGTCTTCGATTCCACCATGAGATGGAACGGGCATGTAACTTACGTTATTAAATAACTATCGCAGTCAGTTGGCTTTCTCTCAAGGTGTCGATCGGAGTTTCCCACAAGCTTAAAACTAACCATTTATTTCACTCTTATTTAAATTACTGCCATCTGGTCTGGGGAACAACCTCAAAAACGAACCTCAATAAATTATTTGTGTTGCAAAAAAAGGCAATAAGGCACATTGCTTGAATTAATCGCACAGCTCACACCTGTCCTTTCTTCCTTGGATATAGAATTATATCAGTCAATATTATATGCGAATACAGACTAATGTACCACCTTAGGTTTTCAGCCCCTTTCATGACTTCATTTCTGAAATACAGTAGAACCCCGCTGTTACGTTCCTCACTGCTGCGTTTTCCCGGCTGTTACGTCGTTTTCGTCCGGTCGCGGCATAGCTCCCATAGGGTCCAATGTATTGGGTACCCTGCCGTTACGTTGTAGCTGTGAAAACGTTCCCGCATGATACGTCGCAACCTGGCACCCCGAACCCGGCCGGGCAACACGCGCCAACCGCCATTTTGACGAGTCTTGGCCAGGCTTGGCTACGGAATTGGCTACAAGACCATGGCCTCCAAGATCACCCTCTTGCACGCGTGTGGGTAATCTCGGAGGCCATAAAAAGCCGCACGCAAGTTGGAGAGATTGCCACTAGATGGCCACTGCCTTGTCAGCCGAAGCGAGTAAAACCCGCGGGCCTGCAGCAATCCAGTCTTTCTTGTTTGTGCGGTTCAACCCATCCGAGTCGTCCGTGTCCTTCCGTCAACAGCTACGCTGCCTACGCCTCGTCAGGCCTCGCTAATCCAGTCTTTCTTGTTTGTGCGGTTCAACCCATCCGAGTCGTCCGTGTCCTCCTGTCAGCTCCTACGCTGCCTACGCCTCGTCGGGCCTTGCTAACACCGCGAGCGATTTGTCGTCCTTTGATGGCGTCGCGCAAGCGCAAGGCGCTTTTCCTCGAGGAAAAGCTGGATGTTCTCAACGCAGTCGACAGGCAGCCAGCGCGGAAAAGAGTCGACATCGCCAAGGATCTTGGTCTGCCACCCTCGACGCTTAACAGCATCGTCTCAAATCGTGCCGAGATACAAGGGAATGCCGCGCTCTTCGGCCCGAAAGCTAAGCAGACTCGTGGCGCCAAGTATGGAAACCTCGACGAGTCGCTTCTTACTTGGTTTAAACAAGCTCGCGCTGCCGGTGTTAACTTCGACGGCAGCATTTTGCGCGAGAAGGCGATGGAAATAGCCGATCGACTGGGCATCAGTGACTTTGCGGCGTCAAATGGCTAATTCGACCGTTTCCGGAAGAGGCACGGCATCGCGTATAAGACTGTATCCGGGGAAGCAGCAAGTGCAAACTTGGAAACAGTCGACGATTGGAAGGCCACACTATCTGCCATAATTGAGGGGTATGAGCCTCGTGACATTTACAATGCCGACGAAACGGGGTCTTTTCTTTCGGGTGCAGCCATCCAAGTCGTTAAGCCTGAAGGGCGAAGCATGCCACGGAGGCAAATGCAGCAAAGAACGATTGACGGTGCTCCTTTGCTGCAACATGGATGGCTAAACAAGCTGAAGCCATAGGTATTCGGAAATTACCGAAACCCACGGTGCTTAAAGAACATTCGCCTGCTGCCTTGTCACTATAGAAGCAACAGTCGTGCATGGATGACGGGTTCTTTGTTCTAAGAATTTCTTCGTTACTTCGACAACAAGATGAGCTCCCAGTGCAGGAGTGTTGTCCTTTTTCTGGACAATTGTGCTGCCCACCCGAGAGAACCGTCGTTTCTTCGGAACGTTAAGCTTGTTTTTTTTCCTGCAAACACTACAAGCCACTTGCAGCCGTTGGATGCCGTCGTCATAAAGAACTTAAAGCACTCGTACAGGAAGTCCATCGTAAAGCACTGTCTGGCGCGTATTGATCGCGGACAGCAGCCTACGATCGTTTCAATACTGGACGCTATGCACTACGTCGCTTCAGCGTGGACTGCAGTGAGCGCGTCAACTGCACAGCACTGCTTCGCGCGGTGTAGCTTTCGCATGGACGGCGGAGAGGAAGTTGCTACGGAAGCTGAAGAGACGGAAGCAGCCTCTTATGATCAAGAGCTGAGTGAAGCTTTGAATGCGCTGGGTGCCACGGGAGTCACGTATGACGACTACGTCGCCGTGGATGCTGCTGTCGTGACGTCCGAGTGTCAGAGTATCGCCGAAATCGTTGCAGACTCGGTCGCGAGTGAAGCCTCAGACTGTGATGACGACGAGGAGCACGAGCCGCATGATTCCGGGGAGTTGGCGGACCCGAGCTTTGGAGAAGCCGTCGCGGCTCTGGACCTCCTCCGCAGGTACGTCACACCTCAAAGCGACGCTGAGAGCAATGCGGCTTTCCAGGCCATCGAGAAACGCGTGGTGTTTTCCAGCGAGTGGAAAAAACGGCAATCGACCATTCTCGATTTTTTTAAGACCTAAGCTCACTTGATGTCGAAATAAATTGTTTCAAGGCAAAGCTGCACTGTTTTCATTAGTTTTCGGACCTTTCCTCACTGTTGCGTTTTCCCGGCTGTTACGTTTTTTTTCCGCGGTCCGGTGAAAAACGTATGAACGGGGTTCCACTGTACCTTGCCAACTTAAATTTAAGGAAAAAGTTGTTGCCACAAGATCTAGAGAACAATGGGCTGTTGCCTGTAATAGAACAAACTATGGAAATCAGACACTAGACTTTCTCATGCCAACCATTTTAAACAAATATAACCTATGCAGTACACATGTTCACACTTTGCACCTTAAAGAGATTAAGATGTATTTTGTTCAGGCAAGCATGTAGAAGTTTACATTTGCGAATTTAAACCATTGGAGAGTGTGAGTGCAGCAATAATTTTTTGTCATTTTGTTGTATTGCCTGTAGTGTGTATGTTGTTTGTCTTGGCCCATGGTTGTACTTACGTCATGTACCTGATCACATGCTATATGCCATGTCTATGCTTGGGGCCTCAGACAATCTCAAGCTGCTGCTGTGCAGCTTTTCGTCTGGGGTCCCTCTCTCTTGTATTAGAATGGGAATAATTATCCTCCTCATTCCATGGTTACACAAATGGGTACCTCGGTTTCTAAGCTCAGAATGCCTTCCAAAATGAAATACCAGCTTCCAGACCTGCATTACCCGTTTGGGCATGCTGCACTTTCTCGTGTGTAAAAGAGATGGCGCTGCATGTGTTGCTGCGGCCGCAGCGTTTGCAGGTAAAGATGGCGTCCCCCAGTGCACGTTCATGTTTTCGTCCTCGCGGAAGTAAAAGTTTTTTGTTTCACCATGCGGCGCTCTTTTTGAACATTATGGCCCTGAAAACAATTATGAGAGGCTAGAGCATGTGACAAATTTAGTACAAATTTTTCAAAAAACCTTAATGCTACCGGCAATTCAAGTTGCAGGTGCCCAATTGGGTACTTCAGGACTAAGTTGGTCTATTGTAAATTACAGGCAAATACCTCCGAGATGAGGAGATCAAGGCTGTTTTGGAGCACTGTGTGCGCATTTTCACGCACTTATAGACATGGCGTGCTACAACAGCTGTGTGCAGTATACGAGGGACTATGAAAATTCCATGGTCCCTAAATAAGATCGCCTAGGTTTGTTTGCATCATTCAAGATGAACAACGCAAATGTACTCATAAAAGCAGAGACAACCAAGTCACGCGAGTATGAGCTAAATGGAGACAATGATGAAGATCCAACTCCACCGAAGAAAGCCACGGATATTTTCCTCAGCATGCCAAGATAAAGTTTCAAATGAAATGCCAGAACCCACGCTGAAATGGCAAGTCTAGAGTGAAATGCCGCAAATGCAACGCATTCCTTTGCCTTCAGAACAGGATTTGTTTTCTAGATTTTCATACTTGTTGACTCCCAGAGTACCCATTTGGGTACCATTAAACTAATTACCTTCGATTTGATATTTTGCCTCACAACAATTTTTTTACTTTCTTTTGTGCCATTTTACGATCCATAAAGCAGTTTCATCAAAATTATTGGATAATTGTGGTCTCAGGACTTGGGAGGATGAAGTTTTTCTGATTATATTTTATTACCAAAGATTAAGAAATTCGTACCCTGGAAGTAGTTGAAAACTGGCGCCAATTATCTTGACCTGCTGTTTGTTAACCTCATCATAACATAAGGTGCGTGCGTTCAATGAAAGTGCCTGTTCACTACAAAAGCCCGAGTCAGGCCTAGGCCCGTCGGCTCACAGGCCCGAGCCCACAACCCAAAAGCAGGCCTGGCAAAAAATTGCTGTACCCGGCCCGGCACGGGCTCTCCGGTGAGCAAGAGCCCAGGCAATGCTCTAGTCTATACTCCTTTAATACGAAATTATTTAGCACTTGTGTTCTGTTCTATTAATTAGTACTTGTCACCTAATTCATTGTACTGGACAGCAGGATTGAACAGCGGACACAGGACGAGGACACAAGCCTGATGCCTGACGACAGCAGTGCAGATGAAGATGGGGAATCAGATCAGGTTTCCTTGTGTCAGGCCCTCTACCAGGACTGCACTGTTATTTCAAAAACAGATGTAAACTGACTCGCGAAATTATGGACGCCGAAATGATAGGTCGTTTAGGTGGCTCTTGCGTATCGAAGCCAGCGGTCGCCCTTACCCGTAAGGAACTTTTGTATCTACATCAGCACCTGAATGTTTCGCTTGTCGCACATGCGTTATTTTAGCCATGTTTTACCCATATATTCTGGGGCGAGGTTCGAAATAAATTGTCGCAAGTCGGCGCTCGTGTCTTATCGTCTTTCTCCTTGTGTCCTTGTCCTGTGTGCGCTGTTAAATCGTGCTATGCAGTACCAACATGCCCAAACTGCCTAGTTGGTGAACTTCATTGTACAGGACCTCCAGCAGTGTACAGGAGGTCCTCCTGATAATTTTTAACATAGGGACTTTCTTCTAAAGAAGTGCCAAAGGAATTGGAATGCACAAGCTTTCGGTGTTGCAGCCTATGTCCCTGGCTAGAGCATTAGTTTTTTTGCCAAAGGCATGAGCTCCTTGCAAATAGACTGGCGGTCTGCCTTGTATGCTACTGCAGCGAGCTATGGAGGAAGGACCCTGCCCGACATTTTGGTGACCCTCATGGCCAGAGACAAGCCCACGGAAATGCAGCTGGCTGCAGCCAAGTGGTGAGTCTGGCAACAGTGGGGGCTATAAGGCGCGATGCATCATTGTGAAATGTCTCCTCTTCTTCAGCATGACTTTCATCAGCCGAGCGGGAGCAATGCACTCGGAGGACCCTCGAATTGTGTTCAAGGTGCGTGCCGTGACCGGATTCATGAGGTTGGTAGGTATCAGGAGTGGCGCAATGGCTGTGTGCAGGCGCTGCCCACACTGGTACGCATGTGCAAAAAAGAGAACACTCCCGAGGAGCGGGCGCTCGGAGCTGAGACCCTGGCCTACCTGGCAGAGGTGGACACGGAGCTGCAGCGCATTGCTAGCATCAGTGACCACCTGATCCCCACACTGGCGGAGCTTTTCAAGTATCAACCGCCCTCAGCCGTGGTCCTCTACAAGGGACCTGTGCCAGCAGTCACCATGAAAAAGGTACCCTCACTCAACCATAGGCAATCGTTTGACATTTCCTTTGGGACAGCGGAGCACCAGGGAAAGCAGCTCATCTTTATTTTGAAGCAAAAGCTTCACCACGGGACCTCGGGCTTCAACTGCGGAGCGTGCAAATTTCACCTTCAGCTGAGTTTGAGGTCAAACCATGAAAAACCGAAAAAGAAATTGAATCAATATCCATGACTGGGAGTTGAACCCGCGGCTGCGTGAACAGATCTTTATGGGCCGCTCAGCGAGACCACTAGGCTATTGGCGCAACCAGCATGCCTCGTGTTAAAGTGCACCACACTCTCACGCTGTGCATTGGAGTGTGTCGTCTTCATCAACTTCCATCTGCTCCATCCTTCGGCACTGCCTGCTCACCGTTGTCTTCTAAGTAGCCCAAATCCGTGCTTTCGCTCCGATTCGAATGTAATAAATATTCTCTGTAGTTTTTTTTCTTCTTCACAGATGGGTGCTACATGTGCTTTCTTGTTTCATGGCTTGATTTGGGAGGACAGCATTGACTGCTACTGCGTTTCCTTGGAAGGAATCAAAGTGATCAGGAAACTACTAGATGGATCTAGATGGATAGATAGCCTTTTGAGAACACTTTCAGTACTTGTATGCTGAAAGGCGACTGCATTGCTTAGGAAATCATAAATCAAGTCCCCATTTCATCTGCCCTTTACACAGTATGTGATGTCACCCCTCCATTGGATCAAAGAAAATGGCGAATCTCTGTGCCAGTCATTGAGAAGGAACAAAAAGAAAGTACTTTTCCCGCCTTTCATATTACAATACATGGGTATTTGCCAAAATGTGGCACCGCCAAGATGCTACTTGTTGAGGTAAAAAAAAAAGTTTCAAATGAAAATGACTGGAAAAAAAAAACATCTACACCATACTGTGTCATGCATGTACTCAGGGATGGCTGTTGCGGGTGTGATGTTGCTTCCTTTCACCGACATCCCTCCTCTCCATAAAGTGCCCCCTTGCATCATGCCAAGGCAGCTCATCCTACTGCTCTGCACTGTACAATACAAATTCAGTGAGTGTCACGATAAAATATTCACATCGAGATTCTGTTGTAGCTGTGAACCCGTTCCTTTTGCAGCGTGTCTCTGCATTGCCATGCAGAACCGAAGCTGGCGTTCCTTCCTGCTGCGCCGTGCTGCAGCCGTAGTTGCCAGATGCCTCGCTCTCCGCGCTGCGCCTATGCATCGCAGTTCCCCTCGCTCTTGCCCCCCCCCCAAACTACCCTCCATCCATCCTTGAAGCCGAGTAGTACCCTTTATGTTGACAATGGCTTAACTGTTCAGAAACAGTCATTGGCTGATGTATCAGACTAGGCAGGACGCAGGACCCAGAAAATGGTCCGAATAATTGAACAGCCCAAATGAGCCATTAACGTAACAAAAATGATTTTTCTGAGAAAAGCAGACTTGAAAAATGGGAATTTTGCCTTTCTTCTTGTTCCACTTTTAAGAGATACCATATTTACCCACAAAGGACCGTCATTTTTTTCTATAAAAGTTGACATCATTTGGGGAGAGGGTTCATTATGTGAGGAAAAAATAACTTTAAACTCGGTTGGATCGAATTATCCTTTGTATCGAAAAATTAGCCGTCACATCTGATGTATCAAACTTCAGGCAACGCCGGGTGACTGAAAAATATAGCTTTCCCTTAATTCTTTCGCTACTGCGGAAATATGGACAATTTGGAGTGTACTGAAAGAAAAAAATTCACAAGAAGTAACAAACCCAGCTCATATTGCAACACATGAAATTGTAGCTTATTAGTTGCACTTCTGAATGAAACAGCAGAGTCGTGTGTATCAAAGTACTTGAACACTTATTAGTCAAATGTGGCAAAAACGCGGAAAAAGTATACAGAAAAAACAAATTACCAGCTGCACTAAGCGCAAATTTGATTAGAGAAAAACTGGAATATACAAACTGGTTCACATGTTTATAGCTTTTATTCCTCCAAGTTTCAGCTCAAAGGAAAAATTATTGCACTTTCCACAGCCAGTCAAGTCCGTGGTCATGACTGTGGTGCCATTGTGAAAAGAAATTGCGTGAAGATGTGAATCAAAGGTAGACTTGACAGGTGCTGCACATAACGTTTGATCTTTGTTCATGTTTTGTTCTCTGATAGCAGAGCTTGCAGTTCCTTCTTTTTTCCATTTTTTTTTTTCGGTTGGTGACGAATAGATTCTATGGGAGGATTTGTTGAATGAGCTGCTTCCTTAAAAACCAGCTGACCAATTTTGGAATTTTGGCCAAGCTCTGGAACATCAGGACTGATGAACTTTCATTGATGTGGTTCAAAAGCCAGGACACTTTCCAAGTCTTGCCAATAGATGCAGCCGCCACTGAATCCTCCGGGTCCGCTACTTGCAGAAAAACAAGCAAAGTGAAAAACTGATTTCAGTAAATTGTATTTGATGGCTAAAGGCCACAATAGATGATTCCTGTATTCCAGTAGCGATACAGTCGCAGCAGGTCAAAAATTCCCATGTGTATGATGATTCCAATGAACTTGTCCAACGGATTCACCTCTTCCCATGAGCCGTTACGCCGAGTGTATGTTTGCCTGTCCAAAAACTTCATCCAAGCATACTTATTAGTGTTTTCGTACCGAGTCTTCATCACCTCCGCCGTGAAGCACATCAAGAAGTCGAAAGGTCAAGCGAATCTCCGAATGCCGCCCCGGCGCCAAAATGGACACCTGGCCATCGTCTCGGTTGAAGAAACGATGCGACCTTGAGCATTTGGCAAACTGTCTTGGCCATATGTTGTGAAGGCCCAGAAGCACAAAAATAAACCACTCTCATCAGTTACAAATCGCATACACCGCAGAAAACACAGCGAACGAAAACAAAACTTACATGCGAATACACGGTGATGTTCCAGGCCCCTGAGATGAAGTCTCGCTGTCGGAAATGAAATCCGACGGTTGTACATCATTGTCTATCTTATCACCACTGCTTTCATTGCAATACTCGGAACCAAAACCAGCCGAAGCGCTCGGTGTTAGATTTCGATTTTGAGGAGCACGTGGCGACGCGGACGCCATGTTCGCCGGCTGATGCTGCTGCGGCCATTCAAGGTTTCATTCTTTACAGCACCCCCTCACGTTCTAAACTAAAAACAAAAACGGCAATTATGAACTTGGTTCCTTAGAAACAACTTAGATAGCGCAGCATGTCCGCAAGCGCCAGAATGAATTTTCGGCGGCTTTTTGAAAATGTCGGTCATATGCACCCGGTTCACCTATGGCGCGGTAACGAAAGATATAAGACATTTTGGGGGTTTAGCTTGCCCGCAGACTCATTGAACTCCACTTGATTCAAGAAGCTGGCTTTCCCTCAGCACATTTCCGGAGTTTAGCTTTCCCGCATAGGCCTGTGGGTTCTATGGAGCAAGCACACTGATGTGTTGACTGGTTGTCAACTGGGCTCATCTTCTGCTTCAAACAGGAATCTTGTTAGGGTGGGTCATAAAAGGAGAGATCTTGGCTTGCCCGTTCAGAGGGGGAGCAAGCACACCGATGTGTTGACTGGTTGTCAACTGGGTCCATCTTCTTCAAACAGGAATCTTGTTAGGGTGGGTCATAAAAGGAGAGATCTTGGCTTGCCCGTTCAGAGGGGGAGCAAGCACACCGATGTGTTGACTGGTAGTCAACTGGGTCCATCTTCTTCAAACAGGAATCTTGTTAGGGTGGGTCATAAAAGGAGAGATCTTGGCTTGCCCTTTCAGAGGGGGAGCAAGCACATCGATGTGTTTACTGGTTGTCAACTGGGTCCATCTTCTTCAAACAGGAATCTTGTTAGGGTGGCTCATAAAAGGAGAGATTTTGGCTTGCCTGTTCAGAGGGGAAGCAAGCACACCGATGTGTTGACTGGTGTTCAACTGGGTCCATCTTCTTCAAACTGGAATCTTGTTAGGGTCGGTCATAAAAGGAGAGATCTTGGCTTGCCCGTTCAGAGGGGGAGCAAGCACACGGATGTGTTGACTGGTTGTCAACTGGGTCCATCTTCTTCAAACAGGAATCTTGTTAGGGTGGGTCATAAAAGGAGAGATCTTAGCTTGCACGTTCAGAGGGGGAGCAAGCACACGGATGTGTTGACTGTTTGTCAACTGGGTCCATCTTCTTCAAACAGGATTCTTGTTAGGGTGGGTCATAAAAGGAGAGATCTTGGCTTGCCCGTTCAGAGGGGGAGCAAGCACACCGATGTGTTGACTGGTTGTCAACTGGGTCCATCTTCTTCAAACAGGAATCTTGTTAGGGTGGGTCATAAAAGGAGAGATCTTGGCTTGCCCGTTCAGAGGGGGAGCAAGCACACCGATGTGTTGACTGGTAGTCAACTGGGTCCATCTTCTTCAAACAGGAATCTTGTTAGGGTGGGTCATAAAAGGAGAGATCTTGGCTTGCCCTTTCAGAGGGGGAGCAAGCACACCGATGTGTTGACTGGTTGTCAACTGGGTCCATCTTCAAACAGGAATCTTGTTAGGGTGGTTCATAAAAGGAGATACCTTAGCTTGTCCGTACAAAGGGGGAGCAAGCACACCGATGTGTTGACTGGTTGTCAACTGGGCCCATCTTCTTCAAACAGGAATCTTGTTAGGGTGGGTCATAAAAGGAGATACCTTAGCTTGTCCGTACAAAGGGGGAGCAAGCACACCGATGTGTTGACTGGTTGTCAACTGGGCCCATCTTCTTCAAACAGGAATCTTGTTAGGGTGGGTCATAAAAGGAGATACCTTACCTTGCCCGTACAGAGTGGGAGCAAGCACATTGATGTGTTGACTGGTATTCAACTGGGCCCGTCTTCTTCAAACAGGAATCTTGTTAGGGTGGGTCATAAAAGGAGAGATCTTAGCTTGCTCGTACAGAGGGGGCAGCAAGCACATTGATGTGTTGACTGGTTGTCAACTGGGCCCATCTTCTTCAAACAGGAATCTTGTTAGGGTGGGTCATAAAAGGAGATACCTTAGCTTGCCCGTACAGAGGGGGAGCAAGCACACCGATGTGTTGACTGGTTGTCAACTGGGCCCATCTTCTTCAAACAGGAATCTTGTTAGGGTGGGTCATAAAAAGAGATACCTTAGCTTGCCCGTACAGAGGGGGAGCAAGCACTCCACGATGTGTTGACTGGTTGTCAACTGGCCCCATCTTCTCCTTCAAAGAGGAATCTTTTTAGGGTGGGTCATAAAAGGAGAGATCTTAGCTTGCCTGCTTGGATCTTAGCTTGCCACCTTGTGGCATTGTGGCTGCAAGCACATTGATGTTTTGACCGGTTGTCAACTGGACTCATCTCCTTAAAACAGGGATCTTTCTATGGCAAATCCACAGTGTAAGTATATATTTAGGTTATGACACTACGCAGAGTGGCCAACCAGTTCTTGTTCGCTGCTCCTTGTTCTTTTTTTGAACACTGACAGATGTCACCAAGGTATGGCAGCCATACTGTAGTTGTTGCGGGATCGATTATGTTTGCTTGTTTAGAGCGGCAAGGCACAGGAGGATTGAAACTGCTTTCGACACCGATTTGTTATACGCTGCTTTGTGTTCTACTTGTTGAGACTACGTGAATAGATGGAACAGCAGCGAGGATGAGGTCCTGGGATCCTTTGGAGCTCATCAAAATACATTCATTGTAAGTTTATTCTTTCATTCTCGCAACTGCTGAGAGCATGGTAAATTATACCATGATTTCCACTAGGTGGAGCCGCCCCGGTTAGCTGGCTGCATATCTTGCTCCGCATTCACCTGCCTTTGTTCTGGTCCATGGACTCCCCTGTGTCTTGATTTGCTCTCTATCGTTTCACAAAGACTTCTGAGACGTGGATACCGTTCGCGTCACGATCCGCCGCCAAGCTGGCCCTCCAAGCGCCTCCAAAACTCTGAACTTGTGGGGTGCCTCACTAACCCTCATGAAGCCTCTGCAGCCAAGAACCACTGATGCCTCGCTGCCCTCCTCTTCTTCCGAGGTCCGCGCTGCCATGCCTACTCCAATCACGCTTGATGTTACCGTATTTACTCGAATGTAATGCGAATTTTTTCCCGGACTTTTTCCCCTTAAAGTCCACCCTCGCGTTATAATCGAATACCGCACTTCGATTGGCGTAGAGCAGTGCTGCGGTGCAGCTATTTCAAAGCAATCAGCTTGGTTTCGGTTTCCACAGTTTTGCGGTACCACGGGTACCACGGGTAACATGGGTACCATGGAAGCCAAATCCTCATCCATCCAAAGTCAAAGCATTGGTGCATGTTTCTCTATCAATTTTTTGTGTTCGTTGCGGCCTCATGCTGAACGTGTCGTCGCATTGTGTTCTTGTGGCGACATCCGTTTTAAGAGAAAAGCGATCCTGTTAGCTCGAAGACTTGACCTCAACGAGTCAACAATCCGCGGTTGGCCGCTGCAGCGGAAGGTGCTTTTTAAATGTGAGCTCGACCGCTAAGGATTTCGTGGGCCTCACCATGCCCATCGCATACAGCTAGGGAAAAAAGTGGCAGACTTTAGTATATCAGCAGCGCAACTGTCTCATGGGGGTCAGTGTCGAGCTGATCCGTTAGAGAGTTAGAGACGTTGCTCGGGAGATGCGAAGTTCTGAGCATCTCATGGGTGGGCCCAAACGTTCATGGAGAGGAATGGATTCTCGCTGTGGCGAGCAACTTCGATACGGCAGAAGTTTCCTGGAGACTTTGCGAGCGAAAAGGAGGACTCCGAAAGCGGGGAAGATGAATAAACACGTTGGCCACAATGTCTATTAAAAGTACTTTGTTTTGCGTCCTTAAGCCTCGCGTTACATTCGGGGTTTTATCTCTTCCCGCTGGGCAGCATGTAAAGTTTCGAGAATGAATCGGGCCCGTATCTCAACAAAGAATGGTTTCGTGCCATCCGGGTGCCAGACCCATGCTTTGTGTCAGCGCCCATTTTGTTCCGCTTTCATTTGAAGCTTGCTCTACTAGTGTGTCGCTTTGCTGCGTTCTGAAAGGTGTCATCCAACCTTGCTTTCTGTCCACATACGGCATGCATAGACTCTATACTGCGTTTGTGTGGACAAATTCATTGAAAAATTGGTACACTCCAGATCTGACAGCATGCGATCTGGTCTATGGGTCTATTCATTTAGTATTTACAGAAAAAAATTGCTTCGCAAGCAATGGACGGTGTTGTATGGAATAAAAATCGGAAGCCAATTATTTTGCTTTGAATGTGTGAATGCATGGCAACTGCCCCATCTCAAAATGATTTGCTACCAATCCATGAAAAGCCGCCGCGGTGGCTGAGTGGTTATGGCGCTCGGCTGCCGGCCCGAAAGACGCGGGTTCGATCCCGGCCGCGGCGGTCGAATTTCGATGGAGGCGAAATTCTAAAGGCCCGTGTACTGTGCGATGTCAGTGCACGTTAAAGAACCCCAGGTGGTCGAAATTTCCGGAGCCCTTCACTACGGCATCTCTCATAGCCTGAGTTGCTTTGGGATGTTAAACCCCTATAAACCAAACCAAACCAAACCAATCCATGAAACCAAAGGGCGGGCTCAACACGAAAGTACACACGTTTCTTGCGTGTTCGCTGAGCAATAAATACGACAGTACACTCTGGTTACATTCAAATAATGAACAGTAGTCCACCCAATATATTGGTTCGAAACTACCAAGACATGCACTCTGCTTTTAGCGCGTGCATTATCACGGGAAGCTGAAGCAAGACAGGGGAGCAGCTGCCAATGTTCTTCCATCGCGTGCTTCTCTTGACATCACGTTTCAGTGTCGAATAAACTACCGGGGGGGAAAAAAAATCTCGGAAAATGATTACAAGCATGTTATAGTTGCCTGACAAGAAACGTATGAAAATAACAGCTGTTCCTTCAATTTCCAGGTACATGCGTGAACACGCACACACACACACACACACACACACGCGCGCGCGCACTTTTTCCATTTTTGATCCAATTCAAATTGGGGCAAATCGACGCAAGGCAAGTAAGATATACATTTCAGCATGCCATGGAAAATTCTAGAGGCAATAAGCAACCTAATGGTATGAACTGGATGCAAGAAAGACTTATGTCTAACATAAATAAGTGCATGCAGTTGAGGGTCCAAGCAGGAGAGGGGAGGGGGACGCCCTAAGTGCCTACAGAACTATCCCTTTGTAGCCGACCCCTTTTTTCGCAACGCTCCTGCACCCCCCCCCCCCCCCCCCCCCCCCCCCTCTTCGTACAATGCTTAGTCCGCCTCGTGATTGATATGCATCTATACTGAATTTTTGTGAACCTTGGCAAAATTTTGTCTAGGTTGATCAGAATTGGTTGCAAATGCTGCAGCATGTATGATGAAGAATATTTTTTTTAGGAGGTGAACACATTGCGACACGCTGCGGTGCTAACCCTCTCGGCAGCAATTTCACGTCTCTTGCGCCAAGTCGTTTCATCTCAAGGGTAAACAGAAATTGACCATTGCCCACTTCTCTATACCTTGTTCTTTACCAACCCTAGTTTCTAAGGTTGGACAGGCATCCATCGAGCGTTGACTGAAGTTGTCAAGCGGTTTTTGTTATAGTTGTATTATCATAAATGTAATATCATTTGATAAAAAATATAATTTTTTTTAGCTCTAGAGTTGGCAGGTTACACTCTTGACCAGGAGTGTTCTGACTATTACTAACATTCCTATGCGTCAACAGTGACAAAGCGATTACATGCGCAAAAGGTGGCACGTGATCAGGTGGCACGTGAAATTCTTGAGGCTTTTATGATTAAAAAGAAGGGAAGCACTTGTGTTAGCGACTTTTCGGTATCCCTCCGTAGAAATGAATTTTCATTTCATTGATTGTTTTTTGTGACATCATGTTCAGTGCCACTTTTCAGCCCTCCTTTTCTAGCGGCTGTCTGTTGTGTTTTTTTTTTAGAATTTTTGTTATTGGTTTTATCTTTTTAGTGTTTGTTGTTTTTTGGATTCTGACTGCTTTTGCTTCATTTGTTTGAATCTGCTTTTGCTACGATTGTTATTTGTTATTGGTTTTTTACTGTCTGGCTGCTTTTGCTTCTCATGTATGACTCTGCTATTGCTACGATTGTGTGGCACTGCTTTTACTAAGAGATGGCCCCCTCCTTTTAGTTTTTTAATTCCTTTTATCAGAATCTGTTACTTTTTTCTGCAGGAGTTAAATTTTCTTGTTCGTTTTCCTGATGTTGCTGGTTTTTTCCACGTGCTGGGCTCGGAGCGATAATGCGATGGCACATGCCTGAGCTGAATGTTTAAATATGGCACTTTTATGTGCAATAAACAGTTGGTAGTGTGCGCATGTGGTGTCTCTTTCTTGTTAGTGTCCTTGTTTGCGCCGCCGTTCATTTCATTAGTGATCCACGTCCTTTATTTGTGTCACGCGCATTAGGAAACCTAGCAAGCTGCAGTTCAGCTACTGTGTGTGGTTGTGGAAAACCGAGCAAGGGGCAGGCAGAGAAAGAAACATGCCGAACCACCCCAGCCAACACCTCCCCCCGCGCACGACGGGGTCAAGCTGCTAGGTTTGCCATGGTTCATTTGTAATCCTCTGAAGGCAGACGCAGCAACAAAAGAAAAGCCTTCACGCAGCGCGGGTCAAGAAAGGACCAGACACATATCTCAACATCTCAACCAAAACCAGTCTCAGGTCACTCGGGGGCAAGACGGGAAGACACTTTCTCAGTCATGGATCAGTGTCGTAGCCTGGTGGCACAATCTGAACTACTCGCAAGATGGCGGCAGTGGAACCACCACCTTCAGCCCAGCACCCGTGTTGCAGCTGGCTGCCTTTGATGCTGCCGCTCTTACTGGATCTGGGATTTTGCCCGTGCCTGCCAGTGCAAATTCAGTGTCCGCCAAGGATTTTCCCAGTCCTCCGAGCTATGTTCTCCTCATCTCTACCTTTGCCCACTGCGTTTGAGGCTGACGACTCGTCAGCAGACATGGATCTTGCGCAGTCTCCGGTAGACGGCCATATCACTCCAACCCCAGAAATCGGCTGGAGCACCATCAGTGCCAGCCATAAGCCTGCCTTCGCCACCCGAGCCCGTGCTGGGCTCATCACTGCTGCATCCAACTTTCCCCTGGTACCCTCACCCCCAACCTGCCTCTCTATGACTTGCTCACCGCCATCATCTCCGCTGCACATCACTCCTCCAAGACCAGTGCACAGGTCACCCTTCAGGCCAAACCAGCGCAAAGCCTTCTATTTTTAAAAACTCACTCCCCTCTCGCCGCCCACCTCCTACTTTCTCGCACGCATCTTCAGCTTCACGGTAAGCCCAGCAGTATCAAAACATGGGTCCCCCACCCTCCCATCTCATGCCTCAGCGTCATCCACAACATTGGTGGCCACTTCACCCCTGCTGAGCTCATGCATGATATTGAATCTTTCTCTACAGATATTCTTACTCCTCGCATGATGGGCACTACACAGGCAGTGCTCATAACTTTCGCTGGCATATTCGTCCCCCATTTTGTATATTTTACACGCGTTGCCTTCCGATGTCGCCCTCATAAACTCAAGCCTCCCACATGCACTCGTTGTCTCGCTCTGGGACATCGTGCCCGCCAATGCCCTCAGCACAGCGTTCCGGCCAAGTGCCGCTTGTGTGCTGCTCCTCTACGCGCCGACCCTACCACTCTCGTATGTGCCAAACCCTGGTGCATTCTTTGCCAGGTAAATACCCACCCCTTCCTCGACCCCACTTGCCCCTTTCTCCTCGCTAAACAACATGAGTGTGCCAAAGCTGCATACCTCCATCGCACAGCCTTGCGCCGGGCCAAGTAGCCCATCCCCTCCTCTAATCGTGCACCTCCCTCACCTCCAATCCCGTCGCCACCGGGCCCCTACAACGCCACAGTTAAATTGTCCTCGGTGCCAGCATCCCTTTCTTCCACTACAACACCCTCTCCGTCTCTGACTGACGAGAGCCCTTCTTTCGATCTCTGGCTCGCAATGCTGGAATGCCAACAGTGAGAGCAATAGTGCATTTCCCACGATCTACAAGAGCAGATTCACACCTTGACCCAAGCCCTCCAAACAACCACCTCCTCCTCTCCTACCTCCCAGCTTACTAAGCTAAATGAGCACCTCACCACGTTCACCACTTCCTCCTCTGCCGCCCAGGTCACCTCTTTGGCTTACCTTGTCGAAACCACCACCACTGCACACCACACTCACTTGGTTCAGCTAGAGACATGATCTCCAGATTCTTACCACCCTCCAAGCGCAGTCCAAGCAATTGGAATCCTTCACTTCTATGCTCCACACCGTGCATGAGTCACTTCCCCTGGCCGAAGAGAAGGAACACCATCCCCTGGAAACCTCTACCTCTACACTGTCATAATGGCATTTGACAAGGACCTCGAGATTGTGCAGTGTAACTGCCAAAATATTTGCCATAATAAGACCCTCCTCCGCCAATTTCTACACACCCGCCCCACCCTGCCCCATTTTCTCCTTCTCCAGGAGGCTCATAGACGGCCTGCACTGTCCCAGATTACCGCTCCTACCATGCCACTACGGCCACGTCACTTGCGTCCACTCGACATCCCCTCCACCCTCCTTAAATATTTAGTTGGTGTGGTCTATTACTACACTTCTTCCTGCATCTCACTCGCCCTTTTGTCTTTCTACAACCCCACTGTCACTTCTTTTTCATTCTGCACCCTAGGCAAGTTCTTTTACTCTTCCTTCTACATCCCATCTCCTCTTTGGTGGTGACTTTAATGCCCCTCACACACTGTGGGGCTACCTCCAAACTCTCAAGCCCAGCCGCCTCCTCCACTGTCTGGTCCAGGAACGTCACCTCACCCTTCTTAATACCCCTGGCTCCCCTACGCGAGTAGGCACAGTCTCATAGCGCCCCAGGACACCCGACCTCACCTTCTGTCAGCGTTCACTTTCCTTGTCAGTAGCAGGTCACAGCCGAAACTCTTCTCAGCTACCACTTTCTCATCCATATTACCACCTCTCTTTCCTATATCTCTTGCTGTCATCCGGTCACTCACACTGACTGGCAAGCCTTTTTCTTTAATCTTGCTTCCGACTCCTTTCAGTCCTACGACAACTGGATGTCACACATCTCCACAGCGCTGACGTCCAGTAGCCGGCGCGCTTGCTCTTGTCACCCGATCCAAGACCCGGACCCTCACCTTCTCCGTTTATGGTGTTGCCGTAAATGTCTTCAGCACTCCTGCTTCCAACGCCAAAACGCCAAACTTTCCTCCCGGATCACTGCTCTGCGGACCTAGATCGTCGCCCACTGCACCTCCCTGGAGCACTCTCGTTGGAGTGCGCTTTGTGATGGTCTTGAATCTGCATTGCACTCGCGATCCACATGGTCCCTCTTTAAATCCCCTCTTGGCACTAAGCCTGCCCTTGCTCCCACTTTAGCTAAAGCCCTCACTCAGGGGACTCCCTCCGAGGTTCTTGACCAGCTCACCTCATTGTACCTCCTGCCCTCTCTTGCACCTTCCTACTCGGGCAGACCTAACCCCGATCTGGACCACCTGTTCACTGTCCGGGAGCTCGAAGCGGCCAATTCTACTCGCTCGGCTCCCGGTGAGGTTGCCATTACATACACCACACTTGGTAACCTTCCTGACGGCACCAAAGAATTCCTCCTTCAGATGCACAACGAAGCCTGGGACAGTGGCTGCCTGCTGAGCTCGTGGACCACCTCCCTGATTTCTATGATTCCAAAGCCGGGCAAACCTCCCTCCCTCTCAAACCTCCGCCCAATCTCTCTGCCTAAGTGCGTTGGTAAGACCCTTGAGAGAATGGCCTTGACTCGCCTGTCTAATTTTCTTGAGGTGAGGGAGTTCTTCCCCCATTCTCTTATCGGCTAACAGGGGAGTGCATATTGTAACCGCACAAAACGACGAGGGACGAAGAGAAGAATGCACAAGATACGATCCACGTCGTGTCTTGTGCATTCTTCTCTTCGTCCCTCGTCGTTTTGCGCGGTTGCAATATGCACTCCCCTGTTAACCACCAACTAGCCCGCCTTTGCCTTTTAAATGTGCTCTTATCAGCTTCTGACGCCGCGTCTGTGCACAGGACATGTTTTTGATTGTCCAGCATGCCTTTCTCTCACCTACACCCTCCCAAATTCACGCACTTGTGACCGTCGATGTTTGCAAGGCCTTCGATGGTGTCTGCAGCGACCACATCCTTTCTCAACTGGTCTCCCTGGCCTGTGGCTCCCGCATGTACTCTTATATCTGCTCATTCCTCTCTAACCGAGTGGCTCGCTTTCGAGTAGACACCCATCTGTCTGACCCTCACCACCTTACCCGTCGCACTCCTCAAGGTGCTGATCTCTCTCGTACCCTTTTAAATCGCGCTATGGCCCTTCTCGCTTCCCAGCTAGCCGAAATTCCTGACCTGCACCATATTTTTTACACTGAGAGCATTACTCTCTGGTGTTGTCTGGCTCTCCCGATCACTTACAGGACACCCTGCAACGTGGCCTAGATCTAATCGGCTCCTTTCTCACTGCTGCCGGCCTCTCTTCTGCTCCGGAGAAATCTGAGCTTCACCTCAACCGCTCTTCATACCAGTACTCGCACAGCCATTTCGTCTCTCTCCAGCTTTCTGGCTGTCCCATTCCTGTCGTCACCCAGTGCAACGTTCTTGGCTTCCCTTTGCATGCAGCCAAGAACGTACAAGTTCTCCACCATGCTGTCACCACCTGCCACTCTGTAACTTACCTCCTGCGGCGCGTGGTCACTCGGCGCTCAGTCTCAACGAGGCTCATGTGAGCAGAGTTTCCCACGCGCTCATCCTCAGCAAAATCTTGTACTTTGTACCCTACGTTTCCTTCATTCAGACTGAACTTAACATTCTCGAGACTGCCCTTGTGGGCCTCTACAAGGCAGCTGTCAACCTTCCTATCACTACGTCTGTCGCTAAGCTTTTTGCCACAGGCTTCTTCCCTCTTTTCCATTCTCTTCCCACTCTCTACCATGACTCAGCTTGCCCAGCTCCCAACTTTCCCTTACCCATCAGGGTCAGTGGTTATTGGCTCGGGCGGGTATCTCTCCCATTCCCCATCTCTACCTTTACCTCTCCTGCTCCCATCCCAGCTCCCAATCCTGGTATCCTCCCCCGATCAACATGTTTCCCATCCTCCACGCCGGCCATCGTCATGCGGCCGCGCAGCACCATTCCCCTCTCTTTGATACCCAAGGTGTGGCCTACACGGATGCCTCTTCCGTGGCTCCTCAAAGTTCTTGTGGCTACGCCCTGTACCATCCCCACCTCCCCGCAGCTGAAACCCACACCAGCAAGCCGTACCTACACCCTGCGGACGCATTGTGTCTTGAGGTTCTGGCCATTGCGCATGCCTTCCAGTCATTTGCCCTCCTTTCCTCTGTGTACACAGTCTATTCAAACTCTTATGCCGCTATCTGCCTCATACAGAACCGCACCCTGCCCTCTTCACTTCAACAGGAGGTCGAACAAGCAGTCTCCGCACTGCAGCCTTCCATCGTTTTCCTCCGCTGGGTCCCTGGACATTCAGGGATTGACGGCAATGAGGTGGCCCATCAGCTCGCTTGCGACACTCTTTACTGGGTGCCGTTGATACCCTGGCCCAAGCTCTCGTAGGACGGTGGAAGACTCACTCTGCGCCATACCATAAAGGAGGTTTACCTCGAGCTCTGCCTTGACAAACTCCTTAACCTTCCCCCTCATCCATTACTCACCGTGCCAAAGGTTCGCCTTCTTCGGCACATCCAAATGAACGCACTCATCACCCCATCCCGCCTCTTTCTCTATCGTTGTCGATCGAATCCTTCCTGTCCCAACCGCTCCTCTGTCTGTGCAGACCTGGCGCATTGCCTCATCTATTGCCCGGCTGCTCAGCAGTTGTGTTCCTATCCCCCCTTCCTCTCTATCCATCACCACCTGTCTCGGCTGGCTTGGTGCTGAAGGGGAAGAACTGCAACATCTGGTCGTCCAGGCGGTCGACATGCTCGGCCTGTAAATTATGGCCGAATAAAGGTCTACTGCTACTACTACTATACCGTCTCTTGAAGATAAATGGTCGGCCTTAACGTGCACTCTCTTACATTTGGGCCAAAGAGCCTATACGTACATTCAAACATTGCTTGAGCAGTGTAATGAGCCAACACTGTGATGAGCTGAGGCCTGCCATGCAGAGAACATGGCTAACTGTGGCGGTCTGACTTAATTGGTGTGTGCAGAAATCTGAAGGGCAATTCCACATTTCGCCTGCATCACAAATATTGCCTTTGAAGCCGTGAATTGGACCTACACTCTCGTGCTCGATAGCAGAACGTCTTTCTGCTGCGCGTGATCACTGGGACTGAAAGGAAACCGAAAGCGCATTTGTGACGATTTATTGGCTAGTGCAGTGCACTCATTGTTATGCGACATGAAAATAATTAGCGAAATTTCCCTCGATGCTACACCCAATAGGCTCATCTTTTACACCGACACCAACGATGCTGAGCAGTTGACTATCTCAAGGAAAGATTGGCATGCACACAAAGAGATGAAATACTCATGTGGCTTTAAGCTGGATGTGGTGGATGTCAGTTGAGAAGAATTGCAGTTAGCCTGCTGAAGAGACTATGTTGTCTTCGATAATGTTGTGCCACCAAATTCTCCACCGAGCATTCGAAAGTTGTGAAAATTATGCAGCTGCATATTTGCCAGCATATCTTTTTCTTGAACTTGTTTGTTTCTCATATTTTGGATGCCTGAGGAAAATGCTGGGTACAGCATTTGTTGACAGTACCGTTTTTTGGGGTGGATGCGAGAGGACCTTTCTATTGAATTCAGTGTAGTACAAGTTGGATATCACATGCTCGAGAAAGTGCTTCCTGCAGACACTGTTGCTCAGTTGCAATATCCGATCTGCTCTAGGGATTGCTCAGCACGAGAGTTCTTGGTGTGCAGGCTCCGATGGAGCTTTAAAAAGAGGCACTCAATCTGGGCTAATCTGGTAGCCTGATCTGCAGTTGAGTATGAAGCACTTCCCACTCATAATTGCGATGAGTTGGCTGCTGGCCCCGGCTGAACTTCGAGGTGTGCCACAGCAACAACAACCGCACATAGGCTGTATACCGTATAGGTTACAAGGACCGTTTGTGGGGTCAGCCCGTGCCACCATGTGCGCTTGCGCAACAATCACCACCGCTGGTACCAAACCGTCGACAAAAAGGGCTGGTTCTAGCAAAGCTTGTTTATGCATGGTGTCCACCACTCAGTAGAAGCAGAGGACCTTACGCTGATGCATTGAGATGCACTCTGGCAACACAAAACATAGACAAACACAGCTTGAAACGCCACCAAAATCCCAGCACGCGATTTAGTTGCACCCGCCATTCTGCAGTCAGTTAGCACACGCCCTGCAGCGCCTCCACACAGCTGCGATCAGCACATGTACTGGAGCGCGAACATCTGTGTGTGCTCTCCACCATGGCGGGCGGTCATTGTCAGCACCTAAATAATTTGTACTGCAGTGGTGGCCTAGTGGTTGAGCATCCACCTCACATTCGCGAGCTGCGGGGTTCGATTCCCAGTGCCGCCGGGTGCCCACCGGTGATACAATGGGTACAAGATTACCCTGCTTGGTGCTCGGCTTATTCAAGGTGAAATGTTTGGGAAATGCACCTTGAGAAGAAGAAAAATACCTTGTGTCATGGTGCTCTTAAGCCTAGATGCCCTTGTGCCATAAAAATTCATTCATCATCACCATCATCCTAAATGAATTCTTACACTGTGGGCTAATCATAAAAAGAGAGATCTTATCACGCCCCAACAGAACGGAGGGAAGGAATGTAGTCTCATACTACACTGGAGCATGTTTCTCAGTTGTGCCACTTATCGCCTACACTGCACGTATCGATCACAGATTCCTGAAAAGTCTGAATAAATTTCGGAAGCTAAAAAAGCTCACGTGCCTTCTAGTTCCTCAAAGCTCGTACTTGTGTGGCTTGTGGCCAAGAGCAGATACTATAGATGGTTGCGCCTTGAGGACATTAGCACTTCACACGAGCTTATCAAAAAGCAGAGTTGGTGGTAACGGCGTTACGGGTAATGCGTTACTTTTTTCGGTAACTTAGTAACATACTCTTTGCCATTTCGGAACTGCAACGGGTAACGTATTATGTTAACATTTTTCGGTAATGTGAGGTGTCAAGTTATTAGTTATTTTGTTCTAATTGCGACCCACTCCGACCCCTCTTTTTTAGAAGAAAAAAAAAGCGCACAGCACCTAAAGTGATGTTGTAAACTAACAAAATGTACAGGTGCTCTCGATTTCCCTTGTTGCGGCTCGCATGCATTCCAGAAAAAACCTGCCCTTGACAACGCACCCAACTAAAAAAAGACAATATAGTCAAAGAGCAATACAGGTGCACGAACACGCATTCGCACACTTGCCTTCACCTACCTCTCCTTCCCAAACCACTCACACAATTCTCTAAAGAGTGGAAGCATGTGGAGCATTTTGGAACATCACATTTTTCAGAATTACCTTAAATTTGTTCAGAGTTCAGCGATGTTTACTTTGTGAAGTTAGAATGTCATTTTGTGTTTAATGTCACATTCAGAAAATGGCTTCACCATGTGCCACAGAGTTAGCAGCCATCACATGTAACTCTTGTGGGATACACTGGTATCCCCCCTCGTCCCCCGCGCCAGCGGCGATCGTGACTTCCACGTGTGCGCTAGCCACCAGGAATGTAGAGAGAAGGCACCCCTGTGACTCTGCTCATTTCTGCCCAAGCACTGACGTGACGTCACGGCAGCGCGCTGCCTACTGCGGAGAGAGTTGCATGCCTGAGCATGGCAGCTACGATTTGCTGCTAGGGAGGCAATGCCCAAGAGGATAAAAGGAGGAACTCTCGTCGGGAAAGGCTCTCTCGCTGCCGGGCCTGATCTGAGTGCCCCGAGGAACTCTTTCGCTGCCTGCCGGCCTGCGAACCCAACGCCGGTCGACGTCAACGACTTGGTGAGCTACTGAACATCTATTTTACGGATAGAACATTCCTCCGCAGTGTGCTTTGCCTTGCGTTAGGATAATAAACTATTTCCTAGCGTGCCCTGCCGTTGCCTATTTCGTCTGGACCTGCCGTGGCTGCGACTCTGCGCCACGGGTTGGGGAAACGTGTTGCGTACTTGAATAACGCCTGCGTGTAGCTGGCATGGAAGTTCGCCTTCCTGCCCGAATGGACGCAGAGTGACCCCATATCTTGGCGCCCAACGTGGGGCGAACTAGGCAATTGAGCAGGGACCTTTGTTCGAGCGAATGACTGCCATCGCCCTAACAAAGGATGACAGCCGATAGACCTGACCTTCAGTCTTTGTTTATGCTGTCAGAGCCAGCGGCACATAACCAGGGCTCCCTACTTGACGCGCCTTTGGAAGGGTTTGAATTTATGAATCTTGGGCGTTCCACGCGGAATAGCCAAGGAATATCCCCTGACGGGTTGGCTGGACTTAGGCCTGGTATGGGGGGCTCCACATCGGGCGCCTCGCCGCTCCGCGGCGCGGACAATGACGCACCTAGGCCTCATCATCCAACGCCATCAGCGGCTGCGCCAAACTCTGAGGGCTTTAGTCCGCAATCATTTGAGGTGCTCTTGCAGAACGCAATGCAGGTTATGCAGAGTCTAGTGGGTATTTTGCAAAACAATTTGCAAGCCCCGACCCAGTCACCACGTGTTAGAATAGACTTGCCTACCTACACGGGGTACCACGGCAGTACGGGAGCAAATGAGTACCTCGACCGTCTGCTGCATTACCAGCAAGTGACAGGAATCGCAGATGCCGAAATGCTCGCACGTGTTTTGCCTGTTTCTTTGATGGAGCAAGCTGGCAACCGAGCGAGGACAATGGAGGCGTTTTGCACAAGCTTCCGTGACGAATTCCTTCCCGCGAACTGCAAGTGGCATTTGAGGAGAGAGCTGGATCTCTGCACCCAGCACCCCAACGAGTCTCTGTTAGAGTACGTTCGAGCGATGCACGAACTTTATTGCCTCACTGACCCTCGTGCCACGAACATGGAGAAAGTTGAGCGTGTCACAAGACAAGCACACTCGACTTTCACGGCCTACCTGAGAGGAGTCAGGTTCAGAGATTTGGATGAGCTGGCTGTTGAGGCGCAGCGCATTCAGGGAGACATCCTCTCTGCTCGTGCGTATCGGCCGCCCCCTCCCGCATCGCTGTCACTTGAGCCGTGCTGCGCGTGGAATGGCAGCTCAGCGTGCAGTCCATCCAGAGCTGAAGTGTCAGCACTGTTTGCTGACAAACGTGTCCCAAGGGGTTGGGAGTTGTCCGACTGTGCTTTGGACCCATTCAGCTACGCATTGCGAACAGCACATGCTGCCGCAGAGCGGAATGAACCTAGGCGAGATCGCGAGGCCGACACGCGGCCGCCTGTGTGGCCCCCACTGTCCGTGCCGCGAGTTCGAGATGACCGACCGGAACATGGCGACCATCGCCAAGCCCGTCGGGGCGCGGGCAACCATTGCTACCGGTGCGACCAGCCGGGGCGCTTCGCCCGTGAGTGTGGGCGCCCTCCCGCTTCTGACCAAACACGGTCGGGAAACGGCGAAAGCCGCCGGTGCTCGACCTTCGATCCCGAGCGGCATACACAGAGAACCCCGGTTTGCTAGCTCCTTTGGCATGTTGCGTAGCAAGATCTGTTGACTTGTCAGCGCCGTTTATTGAGCTAATGATAGCTGGAAAGAAATTCACCGCATTACTCGATACAGGAGCAAGAGCTTCTTTGTTCGGTGACGAGGTGTTAAACCATCTCCGCGAGAACAAAATCCGGTTGAGAGAGTGCAATACCACTTTTCGCCTCGCGAGCGGCACAGCACAATCAAGTGGTGCAGCTAGGATAGTGGCTCGCTGGGAAAGACCCGTGCGGGGAGAACGCCTCGATCATCTTCTCTGTTTATCAGTCCCTGTAATTCTTCGACGAGACTTCCTAGCCAAGACAGGTATTGTGATAGACATCATCAGCGGTGGCTACAGAGAGCGCACGTCAGGCGCGTTGAAGCTTTTCGCGAAAGTGCCTGCGGCATCGCAGACAACTCAGACTCTGAACGCGGCGTGAGTGGGGGGAGACCGTGACAAATCCACCCCGCCAGCCCGAGAACCAGAAGGCGAGCAGAGGATCACCGCTGAGAGAGAGGGCAGAGATAAGGTTGCCACGGTAGAAAACTGCTCTGCTGTGCAGGGAAGGTCGGCGCACCTCGTGTTGTCGGAAGTGAACAGCGTGATGCAGAGGGAGAAGGCACACTTGTCGTCACTGCTCTACGGATACAACGCGACATTCACTGACTGCCCTGGCCTCACTACCCTAGTCAGGCACTGAACAGGTACGGGTGACACACTGCCTTGGA
This sequence comes from Amblyomma americanum, assembly GCF_052857255.1. Lineage (NCBI taxonomy): Eukaryota > Metazoa > Arthropoda > Arachnida > Ixodida > Ixodidae > Amblyomma > Amblyomma americanum. The sequence goes on along the minus strand of NC_135497.1, from coordinate 8,850,532 downwards.
AGTGCAATCCTAGACCAATTAGCTTGGCTAAGAGGAAAGCACAGGGCAGCGCCTTAGACGAACTTATCAACACTTGAGAGAGGTCTAACAGCCCTTGGGGCTTCCCGGCAGTCTTGGTTCCAATGAAAGACGACACGTATCGACTTTGCGTGGTCTGCCGCAGACTGAATGATGTTACAAGAAAAGACGCGTTCCCTCTACCAACCATTTCTTCCCTAGTGTCCAACCTAGGTGGGGCGAAGTACTTCATAACGCTCAATGCTAGCCGCGGATACTTTCAAGTTGAAATGAATGAGCAGGACAAGGAGAAAACTGCTTTCACTTGTCTTAGAGGCCTTTTCCAATTTAAGAGAATGTCTATTGGCTTGGTAGGAGCACCTGCTACTTATCAGCGCCTCATGGACCGTGTTCTGGGAGATGCGAAGTGGCAACATGCGCTCGCATACCTAGACGACATCGTGGTGTACTCGAAAACGTTCAAGGAACACCTGCGCCACTTGAGGACGTCCTAGAGAGGCTGAGGTCCGCGGGAATCACTTTGAACCCGAAGAAAGCACAGATCACCGCGACCCGAATAACACTGTTGGGGTTCATGATCGACAGAGGCCGCATTCTGCCGTGCGATGATAAGCTTGAGGCTTTGCTTAAGTTTCCGTCGCCCACAGATCTTGCCAATCTCAGACGCTTCCTGGGAATGGCGAACTTTTATCGCCAGTTCATCTCAGATTGCGCAGCGCTGCAAGCACCTTTGACAATGCTTTTGAAGAAAGGCGAGCGCTGGAGTTGGGGTCACGAGCAAGAGGATGCACTGCGCAACCTCACCAAAGTGCTCGCTGACACAACTGAGTTGCAGCTACCCGACCTAAACAGGGATTTTGTGACTCAAGCCGACGCAAGCGACCTGTGCTTAGGAGCAGTGTTGCTTCAGGAGCATGAAGGCGTTCTCCGTCTGGTAGCTTTCGCGAGCCATTCGTTGACGCCGGCAGAGAGAAACTACTCGGTGACAGAGAAGGAATGTCTCGCGACAGTTTTTGCTCTGCGTAAGCTCGACTACTACGTCGATGGGGTGGCATTTGTGATCGAGACGGATCACATGGCGCTCACCTGGCTGAGACGGCTCAGCGAGCCGAGCGGCCGCCTAGCTCATTGGTCATTGTTGCTGCAGGCATACGATTTCACCGTGGGAAAAACAACGCTGTGGCTCATGCACTCTCGCGAGCGCCTGTCCATAGCAAGGAAGGTCATGCGACCGACTGCCTGACAGCCGGAGAGAGTGAGGGACAGACCCGAGCCGTAGCTGATGTAAGGAACGCGGACCAACCGTTGATCCAGGGCTAGAGCGTGAACCACGCGAACTATGCGAGTTCCATGGGGATCGTGTTCAGCAGAAAGGAGCTGCTCGAAGCTCAGCAGAAGGATCCGTTTTGTTGAAAGGTGTTCGACGGGTTCCGGGAGCTCCACGCACACGGAGACTGCTGGTTTTGCTGTTGGTGCGGAGTGCTTGGAAAGAGCTGGTAGTGCTATGAGCGCGATGGATTGCATGAGCTCCTCATGCACCCGATTAACAGCCAGACTCCCTGGCAGATCGCGGCGTGTGACATCATGGGACCGTATCCTATGACACTGAGTAGGAACAAGTTCTTGCCGGTGGTCACGCATCACTTCAGCAAGTGGGTTGAACATTTCCCCCTTAGAAAGCTGATGGCACGAGTGATCATGGACAAGCTGATGGAAGTATTCACCAGGTTCGGTTTCCCAGAGGAGCTGATAACGTACAACACGTCCTACTTCACTGCGAAGGTGTTTGTTGATTCGTGCACTGCTCTCATCATTAAGCACAAGAAAACGACCACCTATCATGCTCAGTCGAACCCCACGGAACGAGTCCATTGCAACGTTAAGCATATGCTTGTCGCGTACTCTGAGAGGCACAAAGATTGGGACTCCTATCTGCCGGAGATCGCGTTTCCTTTGCGTTCCGGATTCTATCGGACAGCAGGAAGATGCCAGTCACTTCGTCAGGACGAGCTGAATACACGACGCAGCTGCGCGCTAACATGACTGATGCCTTACGCAAGGCTCGCCGCAACCTTTTCACTGCTAGGGCACAACAGAAAGCACAGTACGACCGCTCGCACCGGGATGTCCACTACGAAGTGGACGATCTGGTGCTTCAACGCCAGCATGTTCTCAGCGATGCTAGCAAACGGTTTGCGGCCTCGTTGGTGCCAAAATGGATCTGGCCGTTCTGCGTGCAAGAGAAACTTTCCTTGCTTGTTTCCTTGCTCGAGGACTTGCGGTCGAAACCGACAGGCGGACCGGTGCACGTATGCGACCTGAAACATTACGTGCAGCGAGATGAGTGGGTGGGTAGAGTACACAGCCCGACCCGCGCCGCAGTCAGAGAACGAGCGCTGTGGTCAGCCGGCGAACCCCGCGTCCCGCTATAACTTGCGCCCTAGGCAGAAACAGAATCTGCCTGCGTAGCCTTGAGAGAGGGCGCGAGCCAGCAGGCGGTCTTGTTAGATGCATGAACGTACGGGTCGCTTGTGCTGATCAGTGTCACGCATGACTGACTTGCTTTAACCCTCATGACTCTCGTGAGGGTCGAACAGCCATGTAGCATGCGCTGTGGGAGATGGCTACATCTGTGTTGACCTTTTTCAGCGCAGATGGAAAAGAAGCAGGGCATATCAGAACGACACCGTTCCACTACAAACTACCAGCCACGTACCATCCAGTTTTGGCTATGCATTGCGCCCAAGGCACGACGTTACGCCACGCCCGCGACCTGCAGTCGCCACCCTGCTGTAACCACGCCACCCCAGCTACCTGCCACATCGCATCGGAGCTGCCCACCCGCCGACTGTGCGCCACCGCCTGCCAGGGCCTCATTACCACCGCAACCCTGGGTCCTCGCCTGCTGACCAGGTATGCCAGGGCAGCCCAACCGCGGCCTCAACCATAGAAGTGCCGCAGCCCTGGCCCCTGAAACCACCTGACCCAGTACCTCAGGGGGCGCAGCCGTGGACCTGGTCTTCAAGCCATCGCAGCTGACGCCAAGGAGGCGGTCATCCAAATTGACCGGAACGGCGCAGCAGCGCGTACTCTGAAGACCGAGACGGTGAGCAAGACGCCTTTCGACAGCGTCATTGCGTGGGAAGCCAAGCCTACGGAGCAAAGCAGCTGATCGGCGGGGGCGTGGCGCGGCCGTCAACTGATGGACCTGCGGGAGCTGAAGAACATCGAACCTCGATCCCTGAATGGTGGAGAAGATCAAGTAATGTTGTCCCTGTTTCTGTGTTCGGGAGGCTTCTTAAGGAGGGGAGGATGTGGGATACACTGGTATCCCCCCTCGTCCCCCGCGCCAGCGTTGATCGTGACTTCCACGTGCGCGCTGGCCACCAGAAATGTGGAGAGAAGGCACCCCTGCGACTCTGCTCATTTCCGCCCCAGCACTGACGTGACGTCACGGTAGCGCGCTGCCTACTGTGGGAGAGGGTTGCATGCCTGAGCGTGGCAGCAACGATTTGCTGCTAGGGAGGCAATGCCCGAGGGGATAAAAGGAGGAACTCGTGGCGGGAAAGGCTCTCTCGCTGTTGGACCTGACCTGAGTGCCCCGAGGAACCCTTTCGCTGCCCGTCTGCCCCCGTACCCAACACATCTATTTTACGGATAGAACATTCTTCCGCAGTGTGCTTTGCCTCGCGTTAGGATAATAAACTATTTCCTAGCGTGCCTTTTGTTGCCTATTTCGTCCGGACCTGCCGTGGCTGCGACTCTGCGTCACGGGTTGGGGAAACGTGTTGAGTACTTGAATAACGCCTGCGTGTAGCTGCCACGGAAGTTCGCCTTCCCGACACCTGGACGCAGAGTGACCCCATAATCTACAGGCAACTTCAGGCCACTAACATTGCTAAGCTCCTGCACATTTGTGCAAAGTATTCTCGTTAAATCAGGATTTCGCGTAAAATCTTGTTTGGGCTAGAAGTTTTATGTCAAATGTGAGCTTTATAAAATTATTACGTAAGTGCTTAAGGCAAACACTAATATTAATGGGCATGATGTAACAGCAAAGTAACGTGCGGTACTTTTTTCGGTAACAGTAACGCATTACCTTTTTTTGTAGGTAACGTAAGGCGGTAATGCGTTAATCTGGTGCTTCACTTGTGACATAGCAACCGTCTTTTGACTGCTGAAACCAAAACTGCGTGAAAAAATAACTTAGGTACCGAACATCTGTGAATTTCACGTGGTGATTCATGTTTACAAATGTCTTATGCATCACTTGAAAATAAGAATACAGTGCGAAAATGTTGGCGTGTCTACCCCTTAGCTAATACCCCTGTCACACGGACATTTCAAAGGCGATCGAGCGCTGCTACATAGGCAGTTTCAATGGCCATCGAGTCAATAGTCTATCGAGTCAACGGAGCAGCGCGGAACTCCATCGAGATTTCGAGGGCCTTTGAGCGCTGCCAAAGGTTTCTAGCGTTGCTTCGAGCAGTGCCAAGCGCACTTTCGTACACGACTCATTCATGGTACAAAAGCATGAAAAAACATTATTCGTCTAGACTTTAATGCAAGCAGCCTGTACAATAATTTTTAAAATGTATCAGACTGGTTTTAAGCGCATTAAGCGAATTCCCAGGTCTTAAGCCTGACGAAGCAGCGCTCCGACGCAGTTGGACTGGCTTGGTTTTGGCTCGTCTTGTATTAAAGTGGCTAAACCAGTGTCTGTGTCTGTCCATCGCGTACGTGCAATTAAAAAGGTTTTAAATGACATGTGCGTATGCGTGTATTTCAGCATTTAGTATACATTTATCAAATATTTTTGTTATTTTTGCAAAATCCAAAGTAGCGATCCAAAGTGGCGCCACACAAGCTTGGTGTAAGACACGAGAACCATTTCAATGGCCATTGAGATTTGCCGTGTAGCAGCGACACAACACCTTCGAGTTCGATGGCGATTGAGAATTTCGAAGGCCCTCGACTCGATGGCCATTGAAACTGGCCGTGTGACAGGGGTATAAGACTACAGCTTGTACAGTGCAGAACGTTTTCTGTATGTGAAAAATGTGCTGCAATGCTGTCACTGGTTAGCGCTCAACAAAGACAGCATCTTGACAAAACCTGGGCATCATAAATGCAGAAACCTTTATTGTTGGAGGTATAGATTTCGCATCTGGCTGATACATGCCACATAATTGAAAGCAGCCTTTCATCACATGACGCTTTAGGCCAAAACTCATGGTACCAATCGTCTTGTTGTTCACGACATGCGAGATGCTTGCATTGTTTCCTAATTAAAGCGGAAATGGACAGCATTGAGGAATCGTCCCAACTGCCGTCATAACTTGGCTAGGCTGATGGTGACTCACAAGTACCGCCTAGACAGTGCACTAGGTTAGTCTGCGTTGCTGTTGTCATGAATACAGTCAAGCCCACTTACAACAATACTGGTTGTAACAATATATTGGATATAGCAGTGGTCAGTCATGGCACTGTCAGCTTTACCATGTGTTCAGTGGGAAAATAAACTGCTTATAGCAATGCTCCCATAGCACATCATCGGTTATAACAATTAAATTTGGTCAATGACAGTCAACCTTCAAAGAAGTAAACATCAGCGTCAGCAAATGGAATCGACTTCCACAGAAAATTGCTGAATGTCACAGTGAAACATTGTTTCGGGCTTTGTTGTCAGGTGTGTAGTTGTTTGCGCGGTGCCTTAGTTTAATTTGCTCATTCATTCCTTTCAATATTTTTTTCTTGTTATTGTGGCGCCATTCTGTTCTTTTCTCGCCTTCCACACAACGGCCTCTCGCATACAATATGTATTTCCCCCCTGCAGTAATGCCGCCGGGTGCTGCAGGTATATTAAATACAACCACACCAGCCAAACCACGCTTACAGCACAAACACGAGCATGTGTGGAGCTGACCGATGGACTGAGCCGGCGCAGCAAAAGCGAAAGAACCTGTGACACGCACACGGATACACCGGTTGTGACTAAGATCCTTGCATGTCACGGCGATGCAGGGAGGAGAAACGACGGATGTGCCTCGGTGTACATCTGACATCAAATTTATTCTGGAGCCAGCATATCCCCTACATTACTGGAAACGCTAACTGTATGCTCGGTTACATAAAAAAAACTTTTCGAATGCACCCATTTCAGTCAAACTCCTTCTTTATAAAACACTGGTTCTGTAAGAGCTTGAATACGCCGCATCAATATGGGACCCTCAAGCTAAGTTACTTATATCTGTTTTGGAAAATGTTCAGAACCGTGCCGCTCGTTTTATCCTCCACAACTATGACCGCACATCAAGTGTCACACTAATGAAAAACAATTTGTCACTACCATTACTTTCATTGCACAGAAAAATTTCATGGCTATTTTTTTTTTAAGATCTACAATCTGAATCCTGTTTTGAAAAATGATTTGCTCCTTCCACCCACCTATGTTTCATCACGCATTGACCATCCATGCAAAGTGGGTGTTCCACCTTGTCACACTACCGCTCGTTCAAATTCTTTCATTCCAACTACATCATCCGAGTGGAATCACTTGCCAGCAGATATGGCACTTACCGACGATCTCAAGCGTTTTAAGAAAAAGTTAAATGCCTGCTTTTCATGTTCATGACATGTGTGCCCTTCGGTTCGTAGTCCCACATGAAATCTGTGTTGCTGATTTGTAGTTTGCCTTGTTGGTTCTTATTTTCTTTTCTTGTTTTTTTATTTTTCTTTCTTCTAGCTTTCCATGGAGGTGCACAATTGCTGAAATCTGTAAAACTCAGTGCAGTGAGCCATATGTAGTGCTGTAACCCATGAACGTATTTCCATTTCTTGTTATCTGTGTTATTGTATGTCTTGTTCCACTCCCCTCAATAACCCCTCCAGGCGCTGGGTCCACATATGTGGATGCGACTTAAGCTAAGCTTCCTCATATTTTCATACACAAGGCAAATTTCCACCTTTGAATAGCGCGCTTTTACCATTTTGATCCTTTCTGTCAAGATTGTGGCACCATCTCTTGCAGCCACAGTGAAATGTGTTTGTAAAAAAAAATGAAATATATGCATCACGTTGTTCTATGGCGGTATGAGTAAATAGCTTTCTTTTTTGCATTCTATCCTTACAAATGATCGTGAATGGTGCAGTTTATGGCTCGGAATATGTCGATAGGTTAATGTAGAAACGGCACACCAATTTTAATAGTCACAGATGAAGAAAAAGTGCTGCGGTAGATGTTCAGAGTGGCATATCTACATACGTGGACATGGCGCCTTAATGCCGAAAATATCAAAGTGGCATTTTCTCCACAACATGCCGTTTTTTTTGTGCACGTGCGGTAAAAAATGGGGTTACTGCTGACGGCCGTTGAAAACTATGCTTGTACAAAGAGAACGTTGGACGACTCCAGTGCTGAAGCATTTTTCATGAAAATAGCCAATGGAGAAGCACATCCAAAGAAGTGCGGCCGACCGAGCAATTAAGACCTGCAGAAGGTTGCAAAGAACCTCTACTTAACTGAGCCGCTGCCAACAAACAGTGCGCTATGACGAGTGAATAATGTCAGGGAGGTCTAGTAGGGTCTTAGGCCCCCTACCAATATTCAAAAATGGATCTGAGACCACTTGTGCTAGATTGCAGCCATTTTCACTGGCGGTCAGAACATTTTTTCTCTCGTTTGAAAATTTTGCTGCGGTTTTTAGCAATTATTACATTTTCTATGAAACCTGAGACGGAGAAAAATACAAAGTGGCAGCACTACGCACGGGTTGATGAAAACGGGGAGCCCGCACCCTCACACCATGGTCAGTTCAGAGCTGGCCGCTCAGCTCCAAGGCTACAAAACAACAATCAGCACAGCAAGGGAGAGTTTTTTCAGGTCTCTGAGATAAACTGAGCAAAGGATGACCTTGAAAAATGACCTCAGTTTTGTAAATACCATGCGTAAAACAGGCCGCAAGATGCTCTCTCTCTCCCTTTCCACCTGTGCTCAGATGACTCGAGACCTCTTCGATGCAGCCAGACTTGAAGCATTACTTATGATGAAAGCAATCATTGGCCACAACTTCTGAACACTTTAATTACACAACGGTGCCGATGTGAAGGCTGCATATCTAAAAGCCACGTTCGGTGCATGAATACCAAATTTTCCTCTGCCTGCCGTCACAGAATGACTGCTTTTATCTGTTTTATAAATCATGGACTACAGAATAATTCCCTGAAGCATATATTCTGACAGCTAAACATTTGTTCATGCCTAACGATCAGTTAGAAAAGGCAAGCTAATGTAGCAGTGTTTACGTTCATGTATCAGGTTTAAGGCGCTATGTCCGCAAATGTGGACACGAATAAAATATGCTTAAATATGAATATTTTTGTGTAAATTTTTGCACATTACTTCAGCTTAGTCTACTGAGTCATTTATGCAAAGATGATTTTTCCTTTCAGTAGATTTAATTGGCGCCTGAAAAGGATAATGCCCGCAGGGCTATGAGGGTATTTGAAATAAATAAATAAATAAATAAATGTGTTCCCCTGTGCAAAAGGCCCAGGCCGAAATCAAAGTAGGGAGCCTTGCCTTGGTGGAGCAGTCCATTATTAACAGGTAGAACTGAGGATTGGGCAAGATGGTGGTGATTCATCGTTGTAAGTTCAGCACCTCCAGTTTGTCTCGTCTTGTCCTCTGTCTGTTCATATGCGCTGGTTTTTAATACGATGGACATTATTAACATTGCTGAAGGGTGTGCCGCTTGCTGAAATGCTCCGGCGAGTTTCTTTTTTCATTTTTCTTTTTTCTTTTGCATTCTGCGCGATGGCTGGTAGTGAGAGCATATGCATTCTCCCATCTTCTCCTGTTCTTTGCTAACTTGCCCACAGCCCCTGCTTCGCTGATTGCACGTGTCCTGAGGACAGGCGTTACCGCGTCAGGTGAGCTGCTGCATTGCTGCACTGGCCACGCGCATTGCTAGCGTGGTTTTTCTCTTGTCAGCTGTGTCTGCTGTCGTTCCCTTGTTTCTGCAAGCTCCTTGGATTTCCCATCAAGAATTGCTTCCGGAAAGTGGGCTTGATGCCAGTGACGTGGAGGCTCGCAAAGCTCCCGCCGGTGCAGTGATGACGGTGCTTTGGTCACTGGTGACCAGTGAGGATTGAGGTATGTCACGTCGAAGACTTCTTGCACGCTGATGCTGCAGTCATGACAAAAGATCTCACCGACGACGCGATCATGGCAGCTGTCACCGTCGTGGACAGCAACGAACAGGAACTTTTGCAAGTTGTGGTGCATAGTAAAAGCTTGTTAATTCAACCTGCATTTATTCGGAAATCCGGATAATTCGAACTGCCAGCACTGTCCTGGCCAATGCCAATGTAGGTCTGTGGCATCGTACGCTCACTAATTCGGATGATATTGTGACGAAGAAGACGACAAACTGTGCAGTGGCGCGGGCAGGAGCGATCGCGCTCGGCCAGCAGCCATTAAATCATTTCATTGCCATCGATCATCGTGTCTCTTTCTTCGGCTGGCCGCCACGTAACATTTGGTGGAGCTTGCTGGGGAGTTTCGGCGTCCTGCGTCAGCCGTGGTCGTCAGCCGTGAGTTCTTGGCATGCGTCGCTCGGCCATGCCCCAGCCTTTCAGACCCGAACCGACTTCGCCGTTGTTTCCCCCCACCCCGTCCCCCGCTTAGACTACTCAACACGCCGAACTGAACCCGACACAAATGCCTGACCTATCGACCCCACCGACCCGAGATGCCGCTTACATCTGAAGACACCATTCCCCTGTCCAGGCCGTTCGGCGTGTCCTGGGGCCTCGACCGTCGGCTCTTGGCGACCTGCGGCCCGGAAGCTTCGAGACCAGGAATCATTTGGCCATCTCATTCATCGTGGCGGCCAGCACCTCACCCCTTTCTCGTTCCTGTCCAACCATCCTCTTAAGCTCGTAACCACTTCGCGCGTCTCTTTGTCACCGATCGGGACGATCGCTCGGTGGCCCCGGGTAGTGTGACGAAGACGACGAACTGTGCTGTGGCGCGGGCAGGAGCGCTCGCGCTCGGCCAGCAGCCATTAAATCATTTCATTGCCATCGATCATCGTGTCTCTTTATTCGGCTGGCTGCCACGTAACAATATAGGTCTCGAACCGGAATTCTATAGTGCAGAGTCATCAGTGAACCTCAGACATGCGTGCAACGACAGGCATGATGACAAATGTACGGCCCCGTCTCAGAATCAGTCAGACCAGGTAGTTTCGGTTGTGCTTTTCTGAACTTCGCACATTCCTGTAATCAACCAGCTAACTGAGCCCAGCTACGTGCGGTTTCGGGCGCTGATTGGTGCAAGTGCTTTTGTCCGTGTGGTTCGTTCTCTTCGATTCTTCCAGTGCGTCGAAACTGCGCGCTCATTACATGTCGTTCGCTGTTTGTGCAATGAAGGCTCTTCACACGCAGCGCTTCCGCTTGTGAGGGGTGTGACGCAATAGCAATAGAGCTCCAGCGGTACTGCATCGCGCAGTGAAGGATGCCGGGGGAACCGCTCACCACTTTTGAATAGTTCTGCTTATACACCCCCCAGCAGTATGCATGCAATAAAGCACTTATGAAAATGTGAAAAATAATCATAGTCGCGCCATTCTCATCTCAAAAGCACGCAGCCACTGCCCAGTCTTTCACCAAAAAAATATACCATGATGCAAGCGGTTATTGTTAGTTTTCCAGGATGATTCGATAATTAGACCATTTTTTCCAGTCCCCTGATGTTCGAATTAACGAGCTATTACAGGCATTAGAACGATAAAGCCCCTCCGAATCTTTCCTCTCATTAAATGCTCTAAAGTTAGTCATCTTTCATATTTCTCAACAACCCGATTAAAACAATGGTATTTTCATGGCACTTGAATATTTTTTAAGTGGGTTTGACTATAATTTGTTTCCTTAGCAAATAAGGAGCCAATTAGCAAGTTTCGTTTGCGAGCATTGAATAGAACATTTCAGTTTGGGAGTAAATGAAATTACCTTGGGGTTTGTTTCCCTAAATGCATTGGAGTGAATGTAACATTGTTTAAGGTATGTGACCACCTTCAAGAAAAAAAGATTTCAATTTTAGTCTGAATTTTAGTTCTTTCCTGGCTTATAAGGCTTGGGTGAATGGAAGTCTGTATAAAAAATTATTGAAATTTAAAAAAAAATTCATACAATATTTCATATGTCTATTGCACCAACAGTTATAGCTCCACAACGGGAGGTGTGATTCAAAATAAACTTGGCAGGTGTGTGTGTAGACGACAATATTCTGTGCAATCAACCACCATAATTGCCATATCTCTAAGGCTAAAATGCGTTATAAAAATATTGATAATGTTTACATCCGACAAAAATTTTTCCAGACAATTGCTTATAACATGAAATATTAGTGCCCATTTTTAGTCATTTTGCTTCAGTTCACAGATTAACATATAAAGGAAGAGCTCACAGAGTTTTATGCCAAAATATTTATTAGGAGAGAAGTTATCACCGCTCACTTAACTTTGGGATGCAAGAAAACGTTTTGAGAAAAATGGGTTTAAAGATTTGAAACAAATGTGTAGGTAATAAAAAAAACTTGCAGTACATCTAAAATCCACCAGACTTATAGCTTGGGTCCTCCTTAGATGGAACAGAGTCTCCTTCTGTGTGAGCAGAAACACGAGTTTTTTTTTCTGTCCTGTTTCGCATCCCCAGCTGACTGACATGCCGCCTTCTGCACACTGTCGTTGTCACCCTTGAGGCGCGCCTTCATAGTGTGGTAGCCAGGTTTGATGCCTGCCTACTTCAATATGTCCAACATGCCCCTGTTTCCATCATTGAACTGACAGACAGCATCATAGCACAGTTGTAGCACAGGCTGCTTGCTGGCATGTGGTGGAGGTGTGAGCAGACAAGCTTGTCCTCTTGTCAGAGGTTTGCAAGTCGTGTTTGAATGTGTGTGTGCGGCCACTATGGTGGCTCTGTGGTTTTTGGAGCTCGGCTGCTGACCCGAAAGTCGTGGGTTCGATTCCGGCTGCGGAAGTTGCATTTTGATGGAGGCGAGATTCTAGAGGCCCATGTACTATGCAATGTCAGCACATGTTAAAGAACCCCAAGTGGATGAAATTTCCGGAGCTCTTCACTACGGCGTCCCTCATATCCTGAGTTGCTTTGGTATGTTAAACTCCAATAAACGAGAAACCATCTTTGAATGTGATTTCATGCAGGAGCTGGCACTAATCGAGAAGGCTTTGTGAGTTCTTAACAGTGTGGGGATCCTTTGAATGTCTGTTTGCATGTAGTGAGGCCCCCTTGCCATTTTGGACATGGGAGTTTTGCATGCGATGCACCTGCCTTTGCCCTTTCTCAAGGGAGCCCCGCTTTCTCTGTGTTGCCTGCACAGTTTAGCAGTCCTTCCTCGGGAGCTTCCACTTAATTGCAGGTCGAGCCGCCGTGGTGGCTCAGTGGTTATGCCGCTCGGCTGCTGACCTGAAAGACGGGGGTTTGATCCCGGTAGAGGCGGTCAAATATCGATGGAGGTGAGATTTTAGAAGCCCATGTACTGTGCGATGTCAGTGCATGTTGAAGAACCCCAGGTGGTCAAAATTTCCGGAGCCCTTCACTACGGCATCCCTCATAGCCCGAGTCGCTTTGGGACGTTAAACCCTCACAAACCATTAATTGTAGGTGATGCCAGCGCATTGTGCACACAGCAGCAGAACCCATTTCGTTGGCTGTTTCTGCTTTCTTTTTGATTGGGGAAGGTATGTGTCTATCTCCGCTTTTGCCAGCTAATCATAGGCATCAAGTTGCCAAATAACTGGCACGCAACTTGGTTTTATCAGTGCAGGCCCGTTGGTCCTTGTCCAGACCAGATTCCCAGGTTATCCCTTGATGACGATATTGCCAACGCATGTGGAATGCTTTTTGGTGCGACCCTCTGCTGTTGGCTGCGTCGAGCACGTGAGGGGGAGCACGCAAAAATTTATCTGATTGAAAACAAATGCATGGGCAACATAAACCGCTTGCTGACGTCTCATATGAGTTTCGAACTTCTTGGTTGTACGTGTGGTGCAAGCAAGAAAGCCTGCCGCACGTGCTTCCATTCTATCTGTTGTCAGACACCCTCCATCACCCCAAAGTATGTTGGAAGCTCTTTGCGTCATACTTGCAGCAGCCCTGCGTTGATTGTTTTCAGCTAGCCGACCCACTCAATATTAGTTGCAGTTGTAATAAATTTCATGTGTGTGATCACACCTGCTGTATCCCTCAACTACGGACGTGACTGCAATTTCCGAGCAATGTCGCTGCATCCGAGGAGTCGAGAAGAATTTCCTCAAGTGAAGTTAAAATGTGTATTTAAGGTGAGGGTCTTGATCAAAATCAGACTTCTTTATTATTGACATCATTTTTGTTTCGATAGATGGGTGCCGCCATGTTCGTATTACCTGAGCACCACCTACCGCTGACGCCATCATGGGCTGATAATTTGCAGCCCATGCGGCAGATGGAGCAGCGTGTGATCTCTGGTAGTGCCATCTGCTTGTTTTATTCCTACCAAACTAGAAATCATGCATGGGGGCTCTCCTCATGTTCATCCTCATGTGTGCCCTGCCATTAGTGCCTGCAACAACTATCCGGGAGGAGGCGACCATTCTTCGTCAGGGCGAGCAGTCGTAATCGGTGAGTGACATGCTCACAGTTTGTGTGTAATTTCTGTTGCCGGTTCCATGTAGGGTGCCTGTGTTGCATGATGGAAAAATGAAAGCGAAATGTGTTGAAACACAAAATCGGGGTGAGCGATCGAATATCTTTATTTTTAAGGAGCACAGTTTCTCATGAACGCTCTCGCTGCCTGCTTGTCCATGGTGAGTGTGACAATTTAGACTGCAGAGCTTACGACAGAGTCGCTTATTCACAAATTTAATTTTCTGGAGAAAACAATGAGCTGTGACTGAAAAGAATCCAAATCTGATCATTGCAATGTTTGCTTGCGGCAATACGCGTGATGAAACAAATTCGGTTCCTCCTGCCACACGCATTATGCTGTTCATACTACAAGCAGTACAAACCAGTTCACTTGAAGCGGTCCGCATTCTCACCCACTCCGCTCCTGCTAGTACTCACTGGTCCACAAATACTGAAAAATGTATAATTACACGGGCTGATAGATTGATGCGCTACTGTAATGCTGTTACTGCTTACTGGCAGACCGAATCACTGCACCTGTGTTGAGAATTCCATTCTCAGTTGGGAAGGGGCACTGCTCAAGTTGTAACATTTGTAGATTTGTACGGTTGTGCATTGTCTAATTGAGTGGACCTGTTTACAATGTATTCTGTGTGCTTTCAGTCGATTTATTACAATATATGGCAGTGTTTACCATGCCATGCATGTCGTGTGCTCTTTCTTCTTTCGTTGCCGTCGCTGCATTCCTACTGACTTTGCAGTTGGGTAAAAAGTTTGTGTTGCCACTTCCATTCATGCCATGGTGTGCAAATGTGATACTATTTTTATACTAACGTCATTTTTTTTTTTTCAGATGGCGATGCTTACATGCACCTATGTCCATGAACATGTGGGGTGGCAAAATGAAGCTGTGGCCAAATTTATGAAGTCACTACATCTTGTCTGTTGAATTAAAATTGCTTTGCCCGAGCCATCTAAAAGCCCAGTCCCGTAAAATTACAGTAATCCCTCGTTATAACGAAGTCAGTGGGATGACGAAAAAATTCGTTATAAGCGGTAATTCGATATAAGCGACCACCCGAGAAAGTCTAAAGCCGCCGAGCTATAATTGCGCCGCAACTCCGATGATGTTAAAATACAATGTATTCAGTGAAGCAAAACATTATTCAGGTGCGAAAAAGGCAGTGAGCTTTGGCTGTTTCAAGTTCTTACCGGGCACGTGCAACCCCTGCTCTAATCTGACCAAGCATTGCACGAGGCCGCGGTTGCCACCCATGCATTCAACCTGCGGGGTATTTTGAATCACGAAGGCAGTGGACGCTTTTACGGGGGTGTTTCGGTGCATTTCGAAGACAGTGGCCGGTTTTATGGGGGTGGGGGGGTGTCACGGAAATGCTGTGGCTCGAGTCTGAGGTTGTGTTTGTTGTGCTCAAAAAACGATTAGCCGCTCATTGTGGGTACACAGTGGGATCGTGAAAACAACGGTTTTGCAGTAGGGGCTTTGCATGATTACTAGTCAATTTTTTTCCTGAGGTGCGCATCCGTGAAGTTTGCAAAATGAGTTTTTCGGCTTGATGCTGTCGACAACACCGTGCTAATTGTACGGTTCAAGTGTTGCGCGTCGCTACCACGCTGTTGGCAGATGTCTAGGAACAAAATTCAATGACCCTACCACGCATTTAGAGCGTTTGTTTAGTCGGATGGCATGAATTGAGCATGACCGGCTCAAGAAAATCGCCGGCGAAACACCATCGTTGCGTTGACCGACCATGTTGACAGCCTGACTCGTTGCTGTCGACGACACCGTGCTAATTGTACGGTTCAAGTGTTGCGCGTCGCTACCACGCTGTTGGCAGATGTCTAGGAACAAAATTCAATGACCCTACCACGCATTTAGAGCGTTTGTTTAGTCGGATGGCATGAATTAAGCATGACCGGCTCAAGAAAATCGCCGGCGAAACACCATCGTTGCGTTGACCGACCATGTTGACAGCCTGACTCGTTGCTGGCGACGCTCGGCTTTTTCGTATTTTTGGCAAGTTACCGGTCGATTTGCACCATCAAAAGTGCAACGAAGCTAGGGGCGATGTTTTATTGCAATGCAGGCTGATTGCGGCGAGCGGCAAGCAAATTTCTAGACCGTCTTCTCCGAAGTCGTCTTCTCAGTTTGTCAACTTAGCTCCGCTCATCGAACACGGCAAAGGGCATGCAACCAGCAGTCGCTTGCGGCCAGGCAGCAGCTCAACACCCTTGTTCACACTTGCAAGCGCGACCTGTGGGTCGTCTTCTCGTATGAAGCGAAAACTCTCGGGAATGATGTTGTTTGCGCGCTTTCGAGAGTTTCATCTGCTTTGGCCGATGTGAAACGGTTAGGCTTAGCGACGACTACGGCAGCCAGGGTGCAGCTCAGTTCATTGCCGAAAGCTCAGCTCGCTCGCAATTCGCAAGTGTGAATGGGCTGATAATCTGAAGGATACTTCTTTTGTGCTTTCTGGCACATTTCAGTGCCAAAAGTGCTCTTTAGAGTGGTAATACTTTGCTCACCGAGCGCACGCCATAGAATGCTACGGCGCAACTCTGCCCTGCGGTCTTTTGGCCACTTTTCGACACCCAAGAGACCGCGGTTTTCTGCCATCGCAAAGCATCACGAAAACTTTATTTTTGTTTGGATTCTGTCATGGGGGACACCAGTGATGTGATTGCAACTGATTCGGGCACGCTGCACCATGGAATTTGACAGCTTCTGTTCGCTCTGCTGTTAACAGCTGGGGCATTCGGCACTTGCTTGGTTAATGGGGGAGAGAGGGTGGCCAACCAAGTTAATGAAAAATGTCTCTTATTCCTGGTTGTCTGTTACAGCAGTGCTCTTGTAATGGGGTTCAAATATCAAACGAAATGTGTTTGAGAAATGCCTCTGGCATAAATGTTGTATAAATGGCTTGCACATGACACCACTTCCGCCACCATCATGTGCTGGTGGTCATGCTTCAAAACCATTCGGCCGTCCCCGCCTGTCCACCCTGCGATGCCTGACTGCCCCTGGACGCTTTAGGTTATTTGCTATCATTTCGAATGCGATGCCTGCTCCACAGAGGAATGAGCCATTCAGTGTGGACAGTTACTCTGAACTTGTTGGATCAGTGTGCGTGCCCTACACAGAAAAGGTGCACATGTGCGATGATATGAATCTCTACATGCTGTGACCGGGAGTCAAGACAACGATTGTTGATGTATTCCAGTGGTGGAACTGACAACTGGCTTCTTGTAGCAGCTTTTGTAGCAGACGAAATCGCAGTTGGTAGCAGCGATTTCAAGTTTTGTAGCAGGAAAAATGGCATTTTGTAGCAGATATTTGAGCCTTTGTAGAAGGAAAAAACTGTTTCTTAGCAAAATTTCATGTCTCGAAGCACCTAAATAAAGAAGGCTTGTTTTATTTCTGGAACAGCCAAGCTCAGGTGTTTATGATGACCTATCCATGCAAAAACAAGATTTAAGCCCAAATTAAGTCTGAAGTGCTGTCCTTTCCTTAAAAAGCCCGAAAAATAAGCAAACAGGAGATTTTGCTAAAAACAAAGCCATTTTTGTTCAGAGGGAAGACATAGAAACAGAGCTATAAAAATGATACCATTCTTAAAACTGCAAATTTTAGGTACTATTTCTTCTCTTTTCTTGATGACTCCAGCTCAGACAGCGCCGCAACGAGCATATCCTGTCCATTCTTCAGAAGGGCTTGCAACAACTGCAAAATTTTTAGACTTGATGCCTTTTGCGAAAAGCAGCTCAGCATTGGTGATCATATTCCTGGCTGCAGCCTGATCTTTTACAGTACCTTCTCTTCATTCTGACCTCTTTTCTGGGTGTCCTTGTCCGGTACATCAGCCTTCTTTTGCTTGTTTTGCCCGTGTCTCTTCTGCTGCATCTGCCTCCAACCACTGCAGCTGTCACTTCCGCGATCCTTTCACTGCTCTGATTAATCGTTGTGTCTTAGGAATGGCAGCTGGATTTCGGCCAAAACGCTGGGAATATGTCATTACAGACCGAAGCAAAACTTTGTATTGAAAAGGACGATTGGTCTCTCAGCACTTGCCGATTTTCACTGAAGCCACTCTCCAAATGAGCATTGCTGTGCGAGAGGCACAGAAGTGCTTTTACGAGTGCCGCCAACAAGGGATATTTTTGAGCCCCATCCTCTTGCTTGAGTTAGAAAAATTTTTGCCAGAAGTCATCAAGTCGTTCGGATTATTTGGCTAATATCATCTGAGACACAAAGACTGAATTCATCCATGAGGGCAGAGACCTCGTGAGCTGCGATGACCTCCGGCAGCGATGACCAGCATGGATGAAGATGGTCACTTTCTTCGCGCCATTTTCTTCCAATCAGCACAGGTTTTGAACAGTGTTGCCGGCAGATGTCGGGTTCCACGACAGTGAATTTCGGTATTGCTCTCGGCAGAGTTATTCAGCAGTGTTTTGGCGCAGACGTGGCGCAAAAGTAGGCAAAAAATCGATTTTGTAGCAGCATGTAGCAGGATTTCTGGTTTGGCGCAATTGGCGCAGCAGTTCCACCACTGTGTATTCTTTGAAGTGATCTAAAGGGATACTGTAAACTACAGTAAAAGCTTGTTAATTCGAACTTCACGGGACTGGAAAAAAGTTTGAATTATCTGATGTTCGAATTCTCGAATGGCCTCGAAAAAACTGACAAGAACCATTTGCATTACGGTATATATACCGTATTTACTCGCGTAATTAACCCACTTGCATAATGAACCCACCCCACTTCCCCCCGTTTCGCACCATCACGGTCCACAAAGCATTTCTTGGCAGTACGCCAAGATGCTGCACAGCAATAACATCACGGTGTGTTTACCTTTTGACGTTAGCCCTAGCAAGGAGGAGAAGCGAACTTTGCAGAGTGCCAGCGCTTGTCCGGTTGTGCAAGCCTTGTTTTCGGTACATTCGCCTTAAGGGCGACCTACATGGAGCGAACTTGCGCTGCGGATTTTGAGCGGATTGCTTGCAGCACCACAAGCGGCGGAAAACGGCGAATGCCGCCGGACCGCTGCCGCCAGGATTTAGAAACGGCGTGATTTCATATGCTTAGTAAAATTCTGAAATGAACAGCTGTGCATTTAGAATTAAGCTATTGTTTATTCAATGACGACAAAAAGGACGAATTATTCTTCGTGGCCCCTTTCTGAACCAAAATAGTTAACCGGTTTGAACCTCCTGCGCTTCCTGACGTCAACTGACGCGTAGTGGCTAAGCCTAGCAGCTTTGAAAATTCAGAAGCATTCTGAAAATCTGGCGCGTTTCATCGCTATAATTTTGCACTGCGGGCATCTTCAGACAAAGCGAAAGCTTTGTGTGACTTTTGTTTGCCGTGAAATGAGGCACACTGTAGCGGTAACGACGAGTTCGGGGTGAAGCGAGAGGCCGCTTCGCATTCGGCAGGTGCGGCCATGTTGTAGAAGCAGGCGGAAGTCAGACGTGGTCGCGCCCTGATTGGTCCGCACTGACAGCCCACATTGGCCGCTTCCGGCCACCGGTTGACCGCCGGTACCGCCGGGTGATGCTAAAAGCCGGCTTCATGATCGCAGCTGACCGTGTGCTTCCATTGGCGACTGATGGGTGGAAGGATGGACGGCACTCGCAAAGGAAAAAAAAATGTTTTTCGCATCTAATTTGTAGTGCCCGTCCGAAGTCATAGCCTTTCATGGGCTTTGGCTGGGACCGCACCGACAGTACTTATCTGTATATCCGAATTAACAGGGCTCGAATTAACGACTATTTAGTTGCGAGTTGCGGAGGTTGCGCAGAAGTGAGAGTAGGCAGCCGCCACCACGGCCACCAAATCCTAACCTCCGGCGCCGCCGGCCGCCGCACCGATGGTGGTGCTATTTAGGCTTTACCCACTTTTCCACGGTTTTATCTGATTTCATCTTCTGTCCCTGTTTAGGATGTGCGCAGCCTCTAACTATGCGGAGGTGCTTTTTTTTTTTTGGCCACGTGCTGTGTGCCAAGCCACCCAGACGCGGCAGCACGTAGTTCAAATTATCCATATCGGAACCGACTCGCTTTTGAATTAACAGGCTTTTTTATACACCGATCTCTATTGAGCTTGGTCGGACGAAGTAGTGTGGTTCAAATTATCCTAAAATTCGAATTATCGAGGTTCGAATTAACGAGCTTTCACTGTACCTAGTTTACTCATCTAGCTTTGTGGCACTGGTAGGAACATACCGTATTTATATGATCGTAAGTCGACTTGATTATAAGTCGCGCCTCGCACGCAGGAGGTGCGGGGTTTGATCCCCAGTGCCGCCAAGTTCTTACCGGTGATACAATGGGTACAAGCTTTCCCCTGGCCTGGTTGGTGCTCGGCTTCTTTAGGGTGAAATGCTTGGGAAATGGATCTTTGACCCCACCTTGAGAAGAAGAAAAATACTTTGTGTCATGGCACTCTTAGGCCTCAGATACCCTTGTGCCATAAAAATCACAATCATCATCGAATATAAGTCGACCCCCTCCTATATCGCATGTCAGGAAAAAGAAAAAAAAAGAATGGCATGCCCATGGGCACATTCCAAAATGAAATTGATTAGTCATTGGACTACTTGTCCGCACTTGCATCATCATGTTCACTAGTGCTGCCGTCAGCATCGCTGTTGCGGTCCCACAGCACATCGTCCTAACGTCGTCATCCTGTGAAATTCTACACTTTTCAAACAACCGTACCATGACATAGCTTGGAACAGCTGAAAATTTTGCATCGCTGCAGCCACCATCCCTGCCTTTTATCACCCGTTGAGAGACGTCGATGCTTGCGGCCTGGAGCACAGCTGTTCATTTCTTCAGCGTAAAGAATGACAGCCATCTTGAATGTAGCCGTGAACGAGCACTGGACGCATACCGGACCCGGAGTACAAATGATGATTGATGAAACACTACATTAAAAAATTGGTGGTGGTTTAGCTCTGGGTAAACCTGGAGTGAAGCGATAGCTACAGCTGGCAGAGTGGAATTTACTCAGTCGAATTGCAAAGTCAGTCTTTCGCCACTCCGTTTCACTGGGCTTTCCTCCTTCATCTTCGTCCCACTTGAAGCGGCGCATGCGCGCAGCTGTTGGAGCTCTGTTTTGCCGGCGTGCCGCGCCACTGGCAGCAGCAGCTGCTCCGCATCTCTTGGCTGGTCACGTGATCAACCACGTGCCGCCGCCACGATCACGTGCCACCGCGATACTGAACGCTCGAAATGCTACCGTAATGTAGCTATCGCTACAAAAACTGGTAAAACATGGCTGGCAGTCAAGTCAGATGTGTCAAACTGAGCCAAAGAGAAACAATGTGCATGCGGCGTCGGCTCTTCCATCAGCTACCGACACTCCCCAGAAGTGCTGCCGTTCCAAGTGGTGGTGATGCCGTGATTGGAACAGCAGCCTTTCCGTCAACTGTCGGCCCTCCCATGAGCGCCGAGTGCGCAGTAAAAAATAAAAAATAAAAAATCCTTCTGAGCAAGCACACAGAACAGTCTAATGCTACTGGGTGGAGCTGTCGAGCAAACATAAAATTGCAACCACGCTGTACCATCCCTGATGTCTTGTTTGCCTTGCTGTTATTTATGGTATCGTGCTTTGGTTTCGATTGTAAGTCGACCCCCCACTTCGGATTTTCAAGTTTAAAAAAAAAAATAGGTCGACTTACAGTTGTGTAAATACGGTAAGCCTTCAAATATTTGGCGGCGCACAACCATTTCACCACCGGGTGGATGAGAATCCTGTCTGTAATTAGTTTACAAGATGAAAAGCTGGGCCTTGGAATGCCGCTTTCTCTGCCGTTGTTGCTCACTGCGCTTGTTGCAATCTTAACCGGCTTACTTAGGGCTGTAGCAAGGTGTAGTGGAGGAGCCCAGCCTGCGTTTGTGTTGTCAATCAAATCAGTTGGCGTCCTGGCAGATCAAAAACATTCACTTCTTTAGGGTGCATACAGTCCTTACTTCCCATGTTTTTGCAAATGTTTAGTTCACAGCACAAAGCTCTTACCTGTTGCGAAGTGCACTCCGCAAACACCTAAATTGGGGTTATTGGGGTCTAAATTGGCTTGCTTAATGTGAGCCAGCCACAACCCACACCGATTCATACTGAACTTGCACTTGCCTACAGTGACCTTAGGAATGCGGAAGAAGTTCGTGTTAGTCAGCTTCTTTTGCCTGAGCTGTCACTACGGTTGGAGCAGTCAGCAACAGCACACGAAACCATATTAAAGCTGCAGATAGACATGAACCAACACGATGTGAGCAGACAGAGGCGATGGTAAGCTAGCGGTGGTCTGGCAGTGGTTCGGCAGCATGGCTGACTGGCATCCCACGGGCACCGGATGTGACGGTGCAAGCCATGTATAGTACCTGTCTTTGCAGAAACCAAGTCCTGTATCCATTCATTTCATCTGAAGCTTCACATTCTAACATGCACTGTAATGGTGCTTGACTGCAATATTTTTCATGATCGTGCTCGCAGCAGTTGAATGGTTTGGTACCTGTTGGTGATTTTATTTTTTCTGTTGTCAAGGTTTACCAGTGGCATGTTACCACTGTTGTTCTTGTTACAGCTTGAACAGGAGGTCAAAGTAATGCAGGATCTGAAGCAAGGTGCTTTCAAAGCCTATGCTGCCTTGGGCGCCAATGATGAAGACATTCGCAAGAAGGCAAGTGTAAAATAATTAGTTCGCATCTGCATGATGTGAAGGCACTCACAGAGGAGGTAGCAGTGGGTTGGTTTTGTGTAACTCAATTGTTTAGGTCCACGGTGAAGCGATGCTTTGGGTTCAGATGGCCAAGGATTGTTCTTGATGCCTGTCTGCTGGCATTGTGATGCACAAAGAGCTGCTCCTTGCAGATAATCGAGACGGACTCGCTGATGGAAAACGTGGTGACCAACCTGTCAGACACGAACCCCCGCGTGCGGCTGGCGGCAGTGCGCTGCCTGCATTCGCTGTCCCGCTCAGTGCAGCAGCTGCGCACCACCTTCCAGGACCATGCCGTGTGGCGGCCGCTCATGCGCCTCCTCCACAACGCCCCCGACGACATCCTGCTGGTGGCCTCCTCCACTCTCTGCAACCTGCTGCTGGAGTTCTCGCCCAGCAAGGAGGTAGGAAATAATTTTTAATTGATGCTGTTTTAGTTTCATCAGCCAAACGATGACTGTGATGTGACAACTGGAATATAATCCCTGATGATGCATAACTTTAGTTCACTGCCTGCTTCAAGAGCTGGAATGACAAAAGAGTGATGTACCGTATTTACACGGTGATAAGTAGACTCGAATTAAGTCAGCCTCTCCCATATCGCGTGTCGGGAAAAAAAAAAACGGGTGCCTGTGGGCACACCCTATAAAGAAAATGTTAATCACTGGACTACTCATTCACTCTTGCGCCATCGTCCTCACTAGTGCTACTGTCGTCATTGCTGCTGCAGTCCCACAGCATGTTGTTCTAACGTCGTTGTCCAGCGAAATCCCCCACTTTGCAAACAACTGCACCACGACATCACGTGGACAGCTGAAAGTTTTGCCTCGCTGCAGCTGCCTCACCTGCCTGTGTCACCCATTCCCAGACGTCGAACTTGCGGCCTGGCGCACAGTTGTTCGCATGTTGTTCGTTTCTTCAGCGTAAAGAATGACAGCCATCTTGATGTAGCCATGAACGAGCGCTGAACGCTTACTGGACCTGGCCACTCATGACGATTGACGAAGCACTACATTAAAAACTGGTAAAACGTGGCCAGCAGTCAAGTCAGATGCGTCAAACGGGGCTGAAGAGAAGCTATGCATGTGCGGCAATGGCTCTTCCATCAGCTACCGATACTCCCTGGAAGTGCTGCCATTTCGAATGGTGGTGCCACCGTGATTGGAACAACAGCCCTTCCATCAACTATTGACACTCCCTTGAGCGCCATGTGTGCAGTTGAAAGTAAAAAAAATGATAAAACCCTTTTCCACAGAGTAGCCAAATGCTACTGGGTGGAGCCATAGAGCAAACAAAAAATTGCAACCACGCTATAGTATTTTTGATATCTTGTTTGTCTTGCCTCTATTTATGGTATTATGCTTTGGTTTCGATTGTAAGTCAACCACAGTATAAGCAAGAAGAACAGTGTAAAGAAGAATTGTAAATTAATTAAAGATTGTGGAATCAAACGGTGATCCATGTGTAATAGAGTTGAATCTCGCTGCACAACGAAATTCACGTGCCTCGCAAAACAATTTCGTTGAAGCAAACCTCATCGCACCGGAACCTGATGGATTGGACTGGGTAGTCCTTGAACAACATTTGTTTCCAAAATTCGGACAGCGTTGGTCTTCCACTGTTTTAAAACAAGTGTTGTGGCACGATTTTCGCATTGCTTCAGGCGTAGCAAATCTTGAACAGTTGACATATTTGCTGAATAAATGCACCTGCTACACTGGCTATCAAACTGCATATTTTTTTCCAGCACTCATTATAAAATACAGTATGCTGGGCGAGTTGGTTTTTAACTTCCATATCTATAGCGCTAAAGACTGGACAGAAGGAACACACAAGTCACATAACAACAACAGCAACTCAGTGCTCTGGCTATTGATGACCCTTTCAGAATAAAAAGCTCTGATGATTTAATCCAGTTCCTAAGAAGTGATCACAATATTTGGCTTCAAGGTTTTTCAGTTGATGTTAAAAACTTATACTACACGATTCCGCAAGCCGAAATCTTGTCAGCAGTCGGTGATCACATAGAAAAACATGGTGTTGTGCCATTTCAGAACGAGTGTGGAATTTCTGCCAGTGCGTTCCTCGAACTATTATCATTTTACCTCAGCTCAACTTTTGCTGAATGGAATGGGGATGTGTAAAAAAAAAAAAGAAACAGCGCTCTGTTGTGTGACTTGTGTATTCCTTCTGTCCCATCTTTAGTGCTGTAGATATGGAAGTCATTATAAAAGTGCATGTTCTCGTCTGGTGAAAGTTTGCACTGACCCTTTCAGACAATGCAGACTTCTGCCGTTGACGAAATGCACGCGTGTGCTCATTTCACTGCTTTAGGCACCTCAAAATCAATGCTTTGGGCAGCGCTGCAATGGGGTTGCTCCGATTCTTCAAAGACGTTTTTCAATGCATGGTATGAACGTACTAGCTGTACTGTAATCCCTTATTATAATGTAATCACTTTACTCAAAATATCGCTTTATTCAAAATTGCTTCTGGTCCTACCCCAAACGCATGCATTTTAAGCCGCATTACTCGAAGCACACGAAGAGCTTGACCCACTTAGAGCGAAGTGGCAAGCGGAGGCATCGCCACCGCCGAGCGGCGGCAACCCTTTTGCGCTTGCAGTGTCTGATTAATACCGCCGACGAATTAGTCGCATGCGGGCACAGAACAGGCCACAAAAGTAGCAAGCAAACAAACACAAGGTGTCAAATTTCATGGTGCAGTGTGCCCGAACCGTTCGTCTCGGTCGCAGTCGTATCGCAGGTGTCCCTCACGAGAATCTACACGAAAATGAAAGTTTTCCTGACGTTAGCGATGCCAGAAAACCGCGGTCTCTTGGATGCCGAGACCGCGGGCAGACTTGTGCCATAGCATTCCATGGGGTGCGCTCGATGAGCAAAGTTTTACCGCTCTAAAGAGCACTTCTGGCGTTTAAACGTGCTGAAAAGCAAAAAAAAATTGTGCCTCCGATTATGGGCCCATTCACATTTGCGAGTCGCAGAGGTTGTGCAACTATTTTTGGTCGGAAAGTGACAGTTGCAAAATATCGCATTGGTCGAAAAGCAGAGTCGCTGGCCAGTCGCTCGCTGATCGATTTTCTAGCTTTGCGAGTCGCAAACCCCTGAACCAATAAGCGAGCGAGCCGAGCTTTCAGCAAATGCCGACCGCGGGCACGCTGGGCAATGAACTAAGCTGCTCTCTGTCTGCTGTAGTCGTTGCTAAGCCTAACTGTTTCGTATCGATGCCACAGCTGAGGGCGCCTCGGAACTGGCTAGTGCTGTACTAAAGGTGCTATAAGGCAGCGTCACGTTTGGGTTTTCTACGGCGGAATTTTAGCCATTTACCAAGTAACTTAAAAACACAGCTGTATTTCAGTTATGTACGCTCCATACTTGAATATGGATGTGTTTGCTGGGACCCACACACATCTGAGTGTTTAGGAAAATTAGAGAAAATTCAGAATAGGGCAGTTAGATTTGTTCTTGGTAATTATAATTGGCAAGTTAGTATGACGGAAAGCAAACGAAAACTTAACTGGCAAGAGTTGAAGGACCGTAGAAGGTACATCAGATTGAAATTTTTCCATGAGATTTATTATTCAAAAACTGGCATAAACCGCGAACAATATATCCAGGCACCTCATTATATATCAAAGCGACTGGACCACTGCTTGAAGGTCAGAGAATTTTCTTGCAAGGGTGACGTCTTGCGTTATTCTTTTTTTGTTAGAACTGTTCGGGACTGGAACAGTTTGCCATCGAGCATTGTATGTATTACATCTAACGAAGCATTTTTCCATGCACTGCAATAATTGCTTTATACCTATAAATGAAGTCTGTACCCCCCTGCTGCAATGCCCTGCGGGGCGATGCAGGTAACTAATAAATTCTCTTCACTGTTTTGCTGTGAACCTCGTCTCATGATAAAATAATCATATGCTCGATTTCCGCAACACCTTCAGCAGCAGATCTAGCAATTGCAAGGCGAGCCACGGCTATGGGAAGAAATTTGCTTGTATTTCAGTTATCACTTCTACCAGCAACTCGGTACTGGCCAACGATGCTCAAAAATGATTAATTTTTGATATTCCCCTACTCCAGGGCTTGGCCTCCGTTTGGTGTCTGGCTTCACATGAAATTTTTCTGGTTCTTTGGTTTTACCGACCTGTTTGCTTCTTCCATCACAAAAAGGGCTCTTGGAAGCCATGCACTTCAGACCCCAAATGCACAAATCCGATCTCCAAATTTGTGATTTGCAGCTTGATTGTTCAACAAAAACTTATTTTAGTTGTTTTGCACATGTGAAAAAAAAGTGCGTGACAGGCTTGGCATGAATACGAACAAACATTATTAGCCCATATTTATGATGCTGGCAGCCCGGCCAGCATATAGGCTGGCAGGCCGGAAGCGTGCCCCTATCATCTTGAAGCTTTTACGGCCGCGGTGCACATCAAAACCACCACGACATCCTCCTGGTCGTCGTAGCGCATTGTGAATAGTACTTTTAAGGACCGAGCGCGAGTACAAGAGACACTCCCCAGTGCCGCCGGGTACCCACCGGTGATACAATGGGTACAAGCTTTCCCCTGGTCTGGAGCTCTGCTTCCTTAGGGTGAAATGCTTGGGAAATGGGTCTTTGACATCACCTTGTGCAATGAAAACTACCTTGTGCCATGGTGCTCTTTGGCCAAAGCTGCCCTTGCACGATAAAAATTCGTTGCCGAGTACAAGAGACGCGGCCAAAGCAGACGAAACTCTCTAAAGAGTGTGAGCAACGTCATTCCCAAGAATTTTCGCTTCAAATGAGAATCTAACGAGAAGGCGGCCCCCGTGCTTGCAAGTGTGAACGGCGTTGTCATGCTGCTACCTAGTCTCAAGCGACTGCTGGTCGCAGGCCCTGTGCCATGTTCGACACGAGCAGCTACATTAACAAATCGGGAAGACGACTTTGGGGAAACCAGTCTTGAAATTTGCTCGCCACTCGCCGTAATCGGCCTGCATCGCAATTTAACACTGCCCCTAGCTTCGTTGCACTTTTGACGTTGCAAATCGACCAATAACTTTCCGAAAACACCAAAAATCCGAGCATCGCCAGCGGCGAGTCAGGCTGTCAACATGGCAGATCAACGCAACCGTGGTGTTTCCTCGGCGATTTTCTCGCCCCAGTCATGCTCGATTCGCGCTGTCTGACTAGACAAACGGTCTAAATGCATCGTAGGGTCATCGAATTTTGTTCCTGACGCGGAATGGCGCGGACGCGACGCTGCGCAAACACAGGCACTCGAACCGTAGAATTAGCATAGCATCGTCTACATTGGTACGCCGAAAAGCTCTCGGTTTGCAAACTTCACGGCTGTGCACTTCAGGGAAAAAATTGCCCAGTGATCATGCAAAGCCCCTACTGTAAAACTGATCAGTTTTCACGATTGCGCTGCGTACCCACAATGAGTGGCTGTTTTTTGAGCGCAACAAACACAACCTCAGCCTCGATCCATGGCATTTGCAGCGCTTTCCAGCGTGATACTCTTGTAGTCTTCCGTAACTTCCCCCCCTCTGCATAAAAGCGGCCACTGTGTTCGAAATACCCCGAAAGGCCCCATAAAAGCAGCCACTGCCTTCGCGATTCAAAATACCCCGAAAGTTGAATGCATGGGCGGCGACCACAGCCTCGTGCAATGCTTGTTCAGTTCAGGGGTTGCACACACACGCCTGGTAAAAACTTGAAACAGCCAAAGCCCACTGCCATTTTTGCACCTGAATAAAGTTTTGCTTCACTGAATGCATTGTATTTTGACTTCCTCGCAGTTGTGGCACAATTAAAGCTCGATTACTTTAGCTCTTCTCGGGTGGTCGCTTACATCGAATTACCACTTATAACGAATTTTTTCCATCACGCTGACTTTGTTATAACGAGGGATTATTGTATGTCGCTTTGTTTAGACTCCACCCACAACCATGGTCGTTCCGCCAGTTATGCAGCAGTACGTATAGCAGGTGCACCAGAAAGAAAAAAAAGTTATCATGGTGTTGGCTAGCGGCACGACCCACGCCAGCAACATGCTTTGTGCATCGACATGCCAACCACCAGCACGCTGGGCGGCTGCGGATTGTTCTGTGCTGCTTGCCCTATGTTATTAGGCCAATGTGCTCCGCACTGAAGTCACAGCGAAGGCCCTTTGGAATTAGCCACCGCATATCGTATAAGGTCTAACATTGATACCTGTTAGTGTGGACGCAGTAGCTTTGCAAATTAACATGCAGTTAATTTCCGTCATGCCTCCAACAGTGAAAAGTGGTTTTGAGGAAAGGAAAGGGGCAGTAACTGTCTTACTTTGCAGTGGACACCTCAACTGCGCCGACCTGCTGCAGTAAAGTGATAGAAAAAGCGGAATAGCCGAATGCTGCCTCAAACGCAAGAGTTCAAGCTGTCGGCCCATCGGCAAAACCACTGCAGGAAATTGCATACTGAATTGCATGTTTGCCCACATGCCCTGCGCATCAATTCCAATTAAGTAGATGATGTCACTGGTACCATTCAAAGTGGAAACTGACTTTGGTATTTGTTTTTGGTGAAACAAAGCAAGAAGGCATATTTTAATATGCAAAAAAAAAAAATCTGCTCGTTACTCACTAAAACTTTGTTGAAGCGGACCCTCGCTCTGAAAATTGTTTGTTGTGGGGGGGAATAATTGCATTGCTTTGTATGGCTTGCAACTAGGGAAACCGAAATACTTTGTTGTGATGGAATTTTCGTTTTAGTGCCGTTTGTCGTAATGGGATGATATTTCAGCTGCTCATGCTAGACACAAACAGAAGGACTAGAAAACAAAGACACACGAGCGCTGAACTGCAACTTTATTTGAGAAGGACGCCAACCACTACATATATACCCTCAAGCATCCACCCACGAGGACAAAACAGAATCGGAGCACGTGTCAAGCCACAAGCGAGGCAAAAAAGCGAAAAAAAAATTTTAACTGTTACGCATACAGTAGACAGCGAACCAAGCCCGGAGAAATAACAAAGATTACAACAAGCAGTGAAAAAAACCTATTGCACTTGCCCTCTTTTCTGCGTAAAAAGCTGTAGGCACAGCCATCAGTACAGAGGAACTATCTCTTCGAAAGCGGTAAAAGCAACAACCAAGCACGATGGAAGCGTGAAGACGATCGAGCCAAAAATCTGATGTGTATGAGAGCCAACAATTAACACGGCTAAACGAGAAAAGGTAATGGCAAAAGACGATATGTAAAAAATTAAAATGCTAAAGTTTGAACACTAGAACAGAAAAAACAAGGGATGCAAAAGACATGTAAAACAAAATTGAGAAGGGAAAACCCACCGGAAAAACCAGGTTAAAATCACATAAAACCAGGCAGGAATGCGATCTCTTTGTTTAAAAGGGAAACAGAAGGCGTACTAACGCATTCATTCTTGAGGTTTGAAATCTTGGCTGCTTCTATTATTTCACGAGTCAGCTGGTTGGGGCATTTCTTCAGAATAGTTGATCTTTCAAACATATTGGAGCATTGCTCATTAGAGCCTTAGTTTTTTATGCTTATAATTCCTACAGTGCACTCGCAATTTTCTGAGATATGATCCAGATAGATCCCTTGGATGTTCCATTAATCTCTTGTTGATACATTGGCCTGTTTGGCCGATGTACACCTTCCCACACGATAGAGGGATTGACTAAACTACTTCCTCGGAACACGTGGCCAAGGGATCTCTGTGCCATGTGGTACAACCGGTGCTCTTTTTTGTTGCGGCACTGACTCTCCGGCACAGTCTCGAAAGGCGCTGGAGGGCTGTGAAAACCACATCTACACCTGTCTTTTTTCCTATTTTCTTCAGGTTATGAGAAATTGTGTGCATATATCTTCTTCTGTTACGGGGATTTGGTGATATGCCTGAACAAGGTCTATTTTTGAAAAGATGATTGCACCGTGCAGAGCCGACATGAAATCTTGAATGTTGGGCAGTGGGTATCAGTCTGGGGCGGTCTTGGTGCTCAGGAACTGATAGTCTCCGCATGGTCTCCAGTCTCCTGGCTTCTTTGGGACAAGATGGAGCGGAGATGCCCAGCTGCTGGAGGAGGGTGTGATGATTCGAAGTTCCAGCATATGCTCGAATTCTGCACGGGCCACCTTAAGTCTGTCCCGAGCCAGGCATCGTGTGTGAGAGAAAACGGGTGGTCCTGACGTTATAATGTGGTGGAATTCATTAGTCAGGGCTGCAAATGGCTCCTTGGCAGCTGTAAGCGCATGAGGGTGCTACATCGGTAGTTGCGTGCAATGCCATGAATAGAGTTTCGTTGCAGGGTCAATGAGGCGCCTTCGCTTGACGTCGATGAGGAGCTCGTGCTTGATTAGAAAGTCGGCACCAATTATGGCAGAACCAACGTCTGTGACTAAGAACAGCCATGAGAAGACTCTTTGAAGCCCAAGGTTGAGCGTCACAGAGCGTTTCTTGTATACTGGAATGCGTATTCTGTTCACTGCTTGGAGGTACAGCAGAAGCACGCTCTGCTTTTGTGGCTGGGAGTACGCTCACATGGGCCTCTGTGTCAATGGGAAATTTCTGTCCGGTGTTTCTGTCGAAGATGTGGAAGAGGCAACATTCTTCTTGGCGTTGACTGTTCCTCGCCACTAGTGGCTGGCCGGCTGGTTTTCCACCCAGGTGCTAGGCAGGGGGCAGTGGCTGGCGTAGGCATTGAAGCGGTGGTGATAGTAGCAGGTGCGTGGGACTGAGGATTCACTACGCTCACGCTGTCCGCGCTGTTGAAGCGTTGAGAAGCGACGATGCTAGCATCCATGGCGTGGAGGTGGCTCTGAGAGTGTGGTTGCCGCAATCAGTTTCTCGAGCCGAGAGCAAAGGCGGTCAACTTCAGAAGGCGTAGCAGTGGTGGATGCAAGATGAGGTAGCTGAGGAGTGGTGACAGGAACAGCCAATGGGGACGCCTGTGTGGATGTGCTGACAGCAGTGCTCGTCAAGTGTAGTGTGGCCACTTCCATCGCTTTTTCGGCTAGTGCAGCCAGCAATGTCAAATCTAAGGTTACAGCTGTGGCAAGCACCATTTGAACGTTGGATGGTAGGCGTTGTAGGAAAAGTCCACGTAGCACAGCGTTGTCCATGGTCTGCACACTATTGCTGAGGAGTTGCATCATCCGCCGCAAGAGCTGGCTTGGCCGTAGGTAACTGAGCTCCTCCACGGAGAATAACTTGTATTCTTGTTCTTTGTTGTATTCTTGTTCTTTGCAGTAGGGCTGCCTTCAGGTGATTGTATGGATGTGCCAGGGGATTGGTGCTGAACGAAGGGAGTATGTCGGACACTCTTCTGCAGCTGTTGATGGCAGTGCGCCGATCATGTGCTGGAATTTCTGCTTCTGCGATGTGATTCCCGTGAGCTGGAATTGGGATTTCACTTGCAGAAACCACACGGCCAGATTGTGTTCCCAGTACGGTGGGTGGGAGACAGACAGTGACAGCCGAGAGGGCTTCGCCGGGCACATCTGACGTTGTGTGGCTGGGTTTGAACGTCTGTGGTTGATTTGCCTCCATTCCAGCTGCATGAGTTGACGTCTTGTGTTTGTTAGCATGAGGAAAGGCTTGGGTCTGCGTTACTTAGGTGCTTTGAAAGCAGGGTCACCAATTGGTAGGGTGTAAGCTGTTCAAAGATTCTCAGACAACACGAGACGTGTGTGCAGTTCAACCATTTATTCTCTGTGTGTAAACAGAGCTGTGGCAGGGCTTGCGCGAGGTGCGCCCCACTGCTGCAAGAGGGAAAAGGGAGGAGAAGAAATAGCGTACCACACGCGTGAGTGCATGTAGTGCTTTCTGCTTGGCCAGGATCATTTCAAGTGAGAAAAAAGGTTAGTACTGCGCGAATTAGTTACGACAGGAGAACAGGAACAAACACGACAACACAGGCGCAGATTCCAACTGTTTATGCCAGACCGAAAGGCAAACGCCATGTAAGGGATGAGCCTAGTCGCATAACTATCACTGTTATTCACACAAGTCCTGATTAAAATCTAGACTTCATTGATCAAATTTCTACATCGCAGAAGGGCCGATAAACCACAGAGCACTCAGTCAGCATGTCCCCAGACATTCGATGTCAAGAAAATGAAAAGAAAAGTAAGGAACCTAACAATCAACCTTAGTAAAGAGGGTGAAAAATACGTGA
This sequence comes from Amblyomma americanum, assembly GCF_052857255.1. Taxonomy (NCBI): domain Eukaryota; kingdom Metazoa; phylum Arthropoda; class Arachnida; order Ixodida; family Ixodidae; genus Amblyomma; species Amblyomma americanum. The sequence goes on along the minus strand of NC_135497.1, from coordinate 8,817,890 downwards.
GATGACAATGCAGGTGATCCAACAGACAATAAGAGTAAAAAACTTCAAAAAACGAGACAAAATCATGGTGTTTCATATGGAAAAACTGGCATGGGAGCATGGAAACAACAAAAAACATGAGTAAAGGTGAAAGTTAAAACCAGGCAAAAGAGTGGAATGAGGTATGGAAAACAAGCATGACATGGATGGCAACAAGGAACAAGTGTAAAGGTGAGCATAGAACCAGATAAAACTACATTTCCGGCCTTGGGGTACACACATCTCAGGAACAAAATTAGGACAGAAATGAAACAATTTTATGTGGCCTTCTAAAAACATGATTTCACTCAGTGAAAGCGAAATAGACTGAGTGCTGACACATTTTTCACCATTCTTCACGATGTGATAGGCTTCAACCACCTCCCTTTCCGTCTTATCTCTCGATTTAAACAAAAAGTTAGTGTTGCACAAAAGTGGCTTGCAAGACACTTTTTTCTTGCCCTTACCCTTTCCTTTACAGTTCTTGCAATGATGTGCCAGCTGCCCTCCCATATTGTTCTTCACTGCCAAGTTATGTTCGCGTGCCCGTTCATTGAAACACCTAGCAGTCTGCCCAATGTAAACTCTACCGCATGTGAAAGGAATTTTGTAAACTAGGCCCGAATCGCGCTTTGTGAACTTCTTTTCGTGATTGATATAGCATTGCGGCCAGGTTCTCTTTTCTGTCGACACCAAAGGGCAGACGCTGCTCGGCTTAATCGGTGCCGAAAAAACCATCCTGAGAACATATTGGTTCACTTTTTTGATGTTGTGGGATACCCGGTGTATGTAAGGCATCACCTGCAGTGGCTTTTCCTTGCCCTTTTCAGTCTTCTTTTTATGGCCTTTAAGCTTCTGTAATAGGCTTTCACACGCTGCGGTGATGAAGTGGGGCAGATAACCAGCTGCTCGAAAACGTTGAACTTGCTGGTTAAAGTTTTCTTCTACTTTGTGGTTGCATGATTTTTTGAGGGCAGGCTGGCAGGCTAAGATTATGTTGGCACGTTTTACGAGCTTAGAATGTGCGCTTCCAAAAGGCAGTGTGTTCTTCTTTGTTCTCAGACTGTAACACCAGCATATGTGTTGAGAGGCAAATTCGAGAGTAAGATCAAGGTACTGCAGTCTGTTGTCGTTAGCTAACTTGTGGGTGAAGACTAAGCCCTGGGAGGAGGTGTCAAATATCCCTAAAATGTCAGTCACCATCTCATCAACGTTATCTTCTGGGGACAAGTATAACTAGGTAATCATCAACATACCGGAAAACAAGCAAAACTTTGTCACTGGACAATCTTTCTTGAATGCGCTGGTCAACCGCTGACAGATAAATATCACATAGGACAAGGGCTACAGATGACCCTATGCAAATTCCAGGTTTCTGCAGAAAATGTTTGTCTTTAAATTCAGTGACAGTGGAGCTAAGGTAAAATTTTAACAACTCAAGAAAATGTTCCGTGCTGACCCCTGCCTTATTCTGAAAACCTATTTCCCCACTTTCTTGTACTTTTTGGCGGATTGCATCAAACAGGCCATCATGTGGTACAGAATAAAAGAGGTCTTGACTGTCAATAGCTAAACCAGTAGTGCCTTTCAGCAAGCTTTGAACCAAGTACGCCACCACTTCACTTGAGCTGCGAACGAGAAACAGGTCTTTCCCAACTATTATTTCCAGATTACGCTGTAGATAATCCCCAATCATCATTTTGCCAAGTTTCTTTTTCGGAAACGATGGCTCGTAGAGGACTCTCCAGTTTATGGGTTTTCCCACTGAAGAATACATGCAGACTACCAGTTTCTTTCTTCTTTACTTTCTTGGCTAAAGCTTCAAGGATCATGCTCTGCAGTAGCTCGAGTGCAAACCCTTTTTGTTTCTTCGGAATGAATTTTGCTGGCTTGAAGTTTTTTGTAATTGTTTCTGTGGCCTTTTTATCGAACACACCGACAGGTAAGACGACAAAACCGCCTTCTTTGTCCAACTGGATGATGGTCAGGCCATTTTCTTTCAAATAGTTGACTACTTTATTGGTAGGTCATTTTTTAACAGGTAGGTGACTTACAGAGCGCTAAAGGCAGTCCATTCCGTCGCCAATGACTCATTCCCGATGACTTTCAGGAACACGCTGCCCGACTTGTCGCACGACAGCAACCAGGTGAGAGCGCTTGACGGGAGGCTTGTAGGAGAACTTGGGGCCTTTTTCTAGGATCCTCTGTACGTCTCCAGGTAGCACAACACCATCAAGGACGATGACCATGGTAGCAGCCTGAGAGCCGCAAGGCCTTTGTGGAAGGACCACTCTCGCTTGCTGCCAGAGGAATTCTGTGGCATTCGCTGCTAGCCTTTTGTACTCCACGTACCTGGCAGCTGCAGTGATAGCATCAAACTCCTGTTGGAGTGAAGCCTGCAGCCAGTCAGAATAGAGCCTCACATGTCTCCAGCACTCTGATTTCCACACCTTGCATATTCTCCTTGCGTGGCCCCATGATGGTTCCAGTTGTCCGATGAAGACTCGTACTTGTAGCGGCACTATCTTGCGTTTCAAGGACACGGGACACGACAGGACACGGGTCTTACAGGTGGTCACAGCGATCAGTCCCGTGTCCTGCATTCGACAAAAAGGCCACGGAAGCAATGACAAAAAACTTCAAGCCAGCAAAATTCATTCCGAAGAAACAAAAAGGGTTTGCACTCGAGCTACTGCAGAGCATGATCCTTGAAGCTTTAACCAAGAAAGTAAAGAAGAAAGAAACTGGTAGTCTGCATGTATTCTTCAGTGGGAAAACCCATAAACTGGAGTGTCCTCTACGAGCCATCGTTTCCGAAAAAGAAACTTGGCAAAGGATGATTAGGGATTATCTACAGCGTAATCTGGAAATAATAGTTGGGAAAGACCCGTTTCTCGTTTGGAGCTCAAGTGAAGTGGTGGCGTACTTGGATAAAAGCTTGCTGAAAGCCACTACTGGTTTCTCTATTGACATTCAAGAACTCTTTTATTCTGTACCACATGATGGCCTGTTTGATGCAATCCGCCAAAAAGTACAAGAAAGTGGGGAAATAGGTTTTCAGAATAAGGCAGGGGTCAGCACGGAACATTTTCTTGAGTTGTTAAAATTTTACCTTAGCTCCACTGTCATAGAATTTAAAGGCAAACATTTTCTGCAGAAACCTGGAATTTGCATAGGGTCATCGGTAGCCCCTGTCCTATGTGATATTTATCTGTCAGCGGTTGACCAGCGCATTCAAGAAAGATTGTCCAGTGACGAAGTTTTGCGTGATTTCTGGTATGTTGATGATTACCTAGTTATACTTAACTTGTCCCCAGAAGATAACGTTGATGAGATGGTGACTGACATTTTAGGGATATTTGACACCTCCTCCCAGGGCTTAGTCTTCACCCACAAGTTAGCTAACGACAACAGACTGCAGTACCTTGATCTTACTCTCGAATTTGCCTCTCAACACATATGCTGGTGTTACAGTCTGAGAACAAAGAACACACTGCCTTTTGGAAGCGCACATTCTAAGCTCGTAAAACGTGCCAACATAATCTTAGCCTGCCAGCCTGCCCTCAAAAAATCATGCAACCACAAAGTAGAAGTTCAACGTTTTCGAGCAGCTGGTTATCTGCCCCACTTCATCACCGCAGCGTGTGAAAGCCTATTACAGAAGCTTAAAGGCCATAAAAAGAAGACTGAAAAGGGCAAGGAAAAGCCACTGCAGGTGATGCCTTACATACACCGGGTATCCCACAACATCAAAAAAGTGGTGAACCAATATGTTCTCAGGATGGTTTTTTCGGCACCGATTAAGCCGAGCAGCGTCTGCCCTTTGATGTCGACAGAAAAGAGAACCTGGCCGCAATGCTATATCAATCACGAAAAGAAGTTCACAAAGCGCGATTCGGGCCTAGTTTACAAAATTCCTTTCACATGCGGTAGAGTTTACATTGGGCAGACTGCTAGGTGTTTCAATGAACGGGCACGCGAACATAACTTGGCAGTGAAGAACATTATGGGAGGTCATCTGGCACATCATTGCAAGAACTGTAAAGGGAAGGGCAAGGGCAAGAATAAAGTACCTTGCGAGCCACTTTTGCGCAACACTAACTTTTTGTTTAAATCGAGAGATAAGACGGAAAGGGAGGTGGTTGAAGCCTATCACATCGTGAAAAATGGTGAAAAATGTGTCGGCACTCAGTCTATTTCGCTTTCACTGAGTGAAATCGCGTTTTTAGAAGGCCACATATAGTTGTTACATTTCTGTCCTAATTTTGTTCCAGAGATGTGTGTACCCCAAGGCCGGAAATGTAGTTTTATCTGGTTCTATGCTCACCTTTAAACTTGTTCCTTGTTGCCGTCCATGTCATGCTTGTTTTCCATACCTCATTCCACTCTTTTGCTTGGTTTTAATTCTTACCTTTACTCGTGTTTTTTGTTGTTTCCATGCTCCCATGCCAGTTTTTCCATATGACACACCATGATTTTGTCTCGTTTTTACTCTTATTGTCTGTTGGATCACCTGCATTGTCATCTCACGTATTTTTCACCCTCTTTACTAAGGTTGATTGTTAGGTTCCTTACTTTTCTTTTCATTTTCTTGACATCGAGTGTCTGGGGACATGCTGACTGAGTGCTCTGTGGTTTATCGGCCCTTCTGCGATGTAGAAATTTGATCAATGAAGTCTAGATTTTAATCAGGACTTGTGTGAATAACAGTGATAGTTATGCGACTAGGCTTATCCCTTACATGGCGTTTGCCTTTCGGTCTGGCATAAACAGTTGGAATCTGCGCCTGTGTTGTCGTGTTTGTTCCTGTTCTCCAGTCATGTCTGACTTGCGCAGTACTAACCTTTTTTCTGCAATGAACCAACTAGCCCGCAAGAACGTTCTACTAGCCCGCAAGAAGTTCTACTTCATTTCAAGTGACACCGTAGTCCCTGACTGCAACAGCGTTCACCTAACGTTGCCGGAGGTGTGGGAAAGAAGCACGAATACATTGTGCCAGCGAGGGCTGGCGCACTACATTTCGATGGATGTGAAAGGCAAAGCCTCCTGTGTGTGTTGTGCAATGGCTGTGCACATTAAGGAACCCCAGGTGGTCTAAATTATTCCGGAGCCCTGCACAGCAGTGTTCCTCGTGACCTATGTGGATTTTGGATGTTAAACCCCACAATTTACTATTAGAATTATAGTCTCAGTGCGAGAAAATCATCTGAACCAAGTCTGTTCGTCAAAAACTTTAATACTTTTGTTCGCAGTAAAGCTCGAATCTCTTTCTGGGTGTGTCGATGCTCGTCCAACAGCAGAATGTATGTTTATTGCTCGGGAAGTTGTATTTAAGTGTTTTTTCCCCACTCGATTCAAAATCGTCCCGTATACTCCAAAATAATTCTGTTATCAATATTTGTAAGGAAATGGCGGTATAGCCTAACCTCTGGGATTTGCGCCTAAGAAACTGGTGGCGCAATCAGTGTATTGTTCCGAAATTGGCCCGTGGTGGCTACACCTCTTGTTCATTTTCTTTGCCTTTTCTAGCTTATATTAGCTCCGTTTTCAGTGAAAGCCTCTGTTAGAATAGGGTTATCTGTCGATACAGGCCAACTTCTCTGTCCTCAGTGTTTAAGAAGCAGTGAAGAGCGTGATACACAACTGGCAAGTCTGAGACCATGAATGGAGGAAAATGGCGCTGTTCTTTGAGTCAAAGGCCATGCGTATGGACCGAAATGCTTTGTCGCGAGAGGAGCAGCCATATTGGAGTGCAGAGAATTGTCTGTACTATATGGCATGGGTAGGGTGTCTTTTGTGGCTACCATAGCGTGAGCAATCCTCAGAAGCATTGTAATGCTACCAAAGCAAAGTGCCTGTACTCATCGCTATGACCCATGTTCTAACTGGTGGTAGCCTGTTTATTAATTGCGGTTTTCTGTAATCGGTCTCCTTTAATCGGAGCAGGTTTGAGGGTGCCAGTTAACATCGCGACGTGGGAGTGAACAGTCACGTGACAATTTTCAAATCTCGCAGGCATTATTATAAGCTTAAACAAACGCTAAATTTAAACTGAAGATGACTGATATAGCCATTTCTCAACTGTCTCTCTAACTTTCACAAATAAATGTTGAATTCCAATGGCAGATCCGGATCAAGTTTTTCTGCTCTGTTGGGAGCAGTCGTATTCCAATAGCAAAATGGGAGTGCGGGTTGTCTGTTCCAATGGCAGATCGGGATCAGACGACGATTCCGGATCGCTCCGTGGAGCAGCGATATTTGCTCTGCCGAAATTGGCAGATTTGACCGGAACCCCGCGTGACGTTTTACTTTCCCGCGCCTGCTTCCGGTCATGACCGGCGGCATCCTTCCTGTCGTCGCTACGCGGGGATCCGGGCAACGTACAAGCAGTATTTTTTACTTTTTTAAAATTAAATTCTCCCAAATGTAATTATTTTTCGTTTTGTTTGCGTCCGCACAAGTTAAAACAAATAATTTTCTTAACAGGATGTCAATTCCATCTCGGTCAATTCTTTGTGACCGCTTTTTAGACCAAAATCGTTGACATGTTTGAACCTCCCGCGCTTTCTGACGTCAGACGACGTGTACTCTCTAAGCCTAGCAGCTCTGTAAATAAGGAAGCAATCTGAAAATTTGGCGCGTTTCATCACTAGAATTTTGTGGTGCGGGCATCATCACACAAAGCGAAAGCTTCGTACGCCTTTTGTTTGCCGTGAACGTGAGAGACAGAGTGGCGACAAGGGCGAATCGCTGGTGAAGCGAGAGGCCGCGCTTCGATGGGCGCCGCCATGTTGCCTGAATTTGGAGCTATTCTTGCGCTGAAGTGCCCCCGCGGGAGCGCATGCATTACATTGGTAAAATGAGAGGGAGTGATCTCCGCCTGAACTACGCGCTCCGCTTGGGATCCGGCGGAGCGCTCTCGATCTGCCATTGGAATTCAACAAAAGTTTTCCGCCAGCATTAACGATACTAAGGTTAGCCAATTTCTTCATTGAGCGATTGGTAGTGCATTGAAAAATATGCAGACCTGGCCTGGACGACTGCCTATCCCCACACTACTAATTCATATCTGCAGGCAGCACATTGTCGGTTTTTAAACATTGTCACCAGTTAGGTGAAACATCCTATTAATCGCATTTCTGTCTTATTTCTCGGTGTCGGGCTCTTGCTACAAAACACGACGAAGCTGCTCCAGATCAAATTTCCGTCTTCTACAAAGCCTGCTCCAAAATGCTCTTGGCCATTCCCACCACTGCAATGGCATCGCGAGCGTTTTCACTTGCATGTGAAACAGACATTGTGTGAATTTTGCTTATGTTGAAAGCTCGCGAGCTGCCTCAGCACATCTATCATGCCAGCCACCTCCTGGGAGATGGGGGCGACGCACCCGTCTTTGAGTTGTGGTTTTACTGTCATTATCATTGTCTTGTAAGTGCCCCGAGGACACCGCCAACACGAAGACATGATGCGCCGCTGCCACTGCTGCAACCTCGTGGCCGTTGGCGGCGCCCTCGTGGTCTGCACCTTCCCCCTCTCCTTTCTCTATGTTGGTGAGAGCAAGAAGAGTGTCCTGCGATGAGCAACCAATTAAAGGGGCTATGCAATGAATAAAAAGTCGCTTGTAAATGTTTTCAATGCTTAGAAATGATGCTAAGAAGCATTTACACGAAGTATGAGTTGTCGGAACTGAGCCGGCAATTTATTATGGATTTATAAAAACCGTGTTTTTTAAACTTCGCGGGCCAATTGGTGTGCTCGTAGTGACCGATTTTGAAACTAAAATCGTGAAAAAAGATCATTATACCCATGACGTCACCAGGCCACCACATGCTGTCATTCGCTGGAGCCACAGCAGCCACGATGTCACGGACACACTTCCGGTAGCCATGCAAATTGTTTGCTCGTGCCGCCGCACGACCCTCTCGGGCAAGCGCGAGCCAGGGCATTGCCTTTGCGCATATGGTTTCAATTTTCCTCTGCCGCCTCTTTCTGTCGGGAGTTCCGGAGCCATTCGCAGTGGCTCGCCGAGTCGTTACTGTCGTCGCTGGCGTTCAGCCGGTACGGCGCGAACGCATAGGGCTCGATGCCCATCGCGGCCGTAAGAGCGAGCAGTCGCACCTCGAGGTCCGGGTCCATTACTGCTAACTACAACAGACGACAAGCAAAGAAACCCGACGTGCGCCGCAATCACGCCGCCGCCGCTGCTGCTGGGGTGCTAAGAGCGACAACCGGAAGTTGCAAAGCGAACGTCAGCGGATGATGTGTTCATGGGCGGGGCCCAGTCCCAGACCTGTTTTCTTTATTTTTTTCTAGTGCTCCGTGTGTATGAGTTGAGGGGGGAGAGGAGGAGCGTAATTTTTAATCGTCTATATCTTTGTTGTTTGAAAACTTTCGAAAGCGCAGCGACTGGGGGCACAAAGACACGAAGGACAAGTGTCTTTCTCTTTGTGCCCCCTGTCGCTGCGCTTTCGAAAGTTTTCAAAGATGAAGACTGGAATACTTTGTTACATCAAGGATTTTGTTACAATGAGGTAATTGAAAAGGTAGTGCGAGATGGTGTTTCTGAAGTTCAGCGAGTGTTTCATTCTCTGGTTAAATTAGTGGAGAAGGTACTCACAAACAGCACCTCGAAAGCCTGCTGCAAAGTCAGAAGAGAGAGTGTAGTGAGCAGGAGAGACTGCCTTTGGGGCCCTTGTCAGTGGTGAATGAAGTGGCGACATCGCCCACTCTTGACTGCGCTCCTATGTCGTTTTGAGTTCGTCTGCTAGCAGAATTGGTTGCTTGCATTTCATAGCATTCCGTAGCGCTCCCGAAACGTCATTATTTGTGTTTGACCTTCGTCACTAACCAGTGAATCTCATCATTCTACTGTATTGTTTTGAAAGCGAGAACCTGGGAACAAGATTCTGCTGATGCGATAACATTCTTGTTCCCCCACCTGTTCGAGCAAGCTAGCACGTCAAGTGTCTCTTGTGACACATCCTTTATGCAGAGAGTCACAATATTGGTGCTTTTGAACGCGGTGTTGCTAGCAGCTGCAAAAAAACGTTTCTAGTAATGCCTAGCATCTATTCTGTAGGCTTCCTCTTGCTGATGAGGTGTCTGGCTGCTTCCTGCTTGTGGGCAGGGTCACACTACTGCAGGCATCATCCACTTGCTCTGGGGGGAAGCAGGGTGTCAAACAATACCAAACCAAGTACTACATGTTGCTGAACTTTAGCAGCCAGTGTTGATTTTCATGTAGGCACATTTGGACTACGTGAAGTACGTTTTAAAAATAAAATTACATTTATATTAAGTTGCGCTGAGGAGTACAGCAGATTCTTTGTTCTGAATTTGTGAAATTTAATGTTTTCACCTTCAAAGGCGAGAATGAGAAAGACGGGATCAGTGTGGTAGGGGTTTGCGGTTGTGGGTGTGGCCCAGAGGGCACTGATTGGGCCCAGCGCTGCCTGCAGCCCATCCTGGAGTGCGGCGCCGTGGAGCTGCTGTGTGGCCTGACGCGACGAGACGAACCGGCTCTGCGGCTCAACGGCTGCTGGGCCCTCATGAACATGGCCTTCCAGGCAGACCAGAAGATCAAGTCCCAAATCCTCTCCACCCTGGGCACGGACCAAGTCTTCAGGCTCCTCTCGGACCCCGACGTCAGCGTGCTCATGAAGACCCTCGGCCTGCTCCGGAACTTGCTCTCCATTAAGCAGGTCTGTGTGCAATATTGGAAGCACCTGAGAGACAACAGATAGCTTTCTAATGATTGGAGCTCTCACTGAGTTAGTGTTATGACAGGCATGCCTTATGGGTCCAAGCTGCATGTGTGGAACATGAAAGGCATGGACACAGCTTCCAGCCAATAGAACTCTAATATCCCAGCATTTTTTTTTCTAATGAATTCCCTTTATTTGGCACCAACAACCTCATTTTCTTTTTCTACACAAATGCCACAAGTGGGAGGCATTAGTTTGTGCATTGCTTTATAGCTAACATAATGGTGCATATATTTCTCAAGGTTCTGCTGAACAGGTAATAATATTCATCATGAGGAATTGTGAAAGAATTTGAAGGTGGCTGTCTTGTGACATAATTGTCAAAGTAGTGCTTCTTCAGCAGCTTTAAAGTTGAAAGTTCATGTACTGGATAATAGTTGTGTATAGAAAAGGTGTGCAACTATGCTGTCACTTATTGGAAAATTTTTGGTTAAAAATGTGGAAGTGTATTAATAAATGTAGTAACTAGTCTACACATTCAGCACAAAGCGTACCGTAAAAACCGGAATGTAGGTTGAACCAAAATGTAAGTCGACCCCCCCCCCCCAACTTAATAATTCTGAAAAAAAAAAAAAAAAATTGAATGCCAAAAATACTGAAAAACACTCTTAACTTGCGACTCAACCGGCTGCACAGTGATGACACATTTTAATTTGCATTTAAATGCTGCTCATATGTACAGTGCATGCTACAAGGGTGCGGAGTGTGCAAGCATCACTTGTAGTCATCCAAGTCGGATGGCAAGTGCTTCTCGCTGCTCACATCCTCAGAGCATCATCCTCTATGCCGTCCAGTGCACTGCTGCACATTCAAAAAGACTTGCACATCATCCAGTTCGAGAAGAGATTTCCCTGCCGATGACGCTCAGACACAGTCGGCAGCGGTAAATGTTGCAGGCGACCAGTGGGGTTGTTGGGTTGTCGCCCAGTATCCATTCATCATAAATAGCTCATGCACTCATCCATCAGAGTAGTCTCGTTGGTGACGCAGCTCCATCACATGTTGCTGAAGCTCAGTCGGCTTGTTCTCAAACTTTTCAGGCAGTTTCAGGCATGCGTGATCTCAATAGCTCTCATGCGGATGCACACGGAAGTCACTGGTAGCGATGTTGCATGCATGCAGCTCCCAGACGAACTCTGCAACTTTGGCTTCCGGTTTGTGATACGCTGCAGTTCATCCACAAAATGACGTTTTCTTCTGGTTGTTGCACTTAGTGGGCCTCTTCGATTATACACCCCTGGCTGCCTGCAGGGGGAGAGGTTTTGATCACTTGGATCTCACTGCTCCCTGCGCATGTGCAGTGTTGCTATAGTGACAGCAACATGGCTAAGCACGTTGTGTGCTTCCTTCCCATGGCGCCAGTAGCCCTAAAGCCATTCGCTGTGCTAGTTTGTGCGGCGAATTCAAGTCGTGCTTGAGTGTTCTACTTGAGCAGCACTGGAAAAAAGGCTGAGAGAGTGGAGCTGTATGCTTCCAAGGCGGCGTTAGCTCATTGTGCACGTAGGAAGTGAGCATTGGCGGGTCGTATGGATGGCTTTGCAACAGCAGTGATCAAGGTCTAGCAGGCTCCTTCTCGCTTCTCAGTGCTTGCAGTTGTTTTGTTTTCATTGGCATTTCTTTGCGAAGGGCGTGCACTCTGCCGCTCCCCTCCAGCACCACGCTCTGCATTGCAGAAACTTTGGAAAATAAATAATCAGTGCTATTCGGTCCTCGTAGGCACTGTTATGCAGTGTAAACACCTGTGTCTCACACATTAGTTCCTAACAGCTGCATTTCAATACATACGAAATGCATAACGCACCCGTGTGCTAGCAGATGGTTTGTATTGTCGCTAAGCTAATCGTCAAAACGGCACTAGGAATCCCGGACTAGCAATTCGAGGCTATGCCGATTGTGCCTCAAGCCACACGCTTCGTGTTGGCATTTCTTTTCACCACAACAGTATCCCAGCTTCACAGATGCTTGATACCTTCAAAGCTGTTCGCGGTGCATGCCGTACCCTTATTTTCGCTTGCGCTTTAAAAAAACTCGACGACGCAAGCACAGTGTCGTGACACAAATGCAGCTGTGATAATTCGCATACACAAACCTTTTAGATTGTAGGAATGCTCAGTACGGATAGGTATGTTGATGGAGGCGAGGTCCTCTAGAAGGTCCACAAATGCCTCGTGGGATGGTGCACAGTATATCCGGTCTACATGTTTCCTTGTTGCTTTAAATCCAACAAATGTCTCCTAAGAATTTCTTCTTCATATGTGGTGGGCACGATGTCCGCCATGGCAAGGCGCAGTGCTAGTAATGGACGAAGTGTGGAATGTTATGCCTGCACTGCCACCCTCATGTTTTGTGCCTCTAACTCGGTCTCCGTTGCTATAGCAATGCTTTGCATGCACAGAGCGCATTGGGGGTGAGACGCAAGTGATAAAAACCACTGCTGCCTATGGGTTGCCAGAGCACAGAACTAGGCGCTCGTTTTTCTCAGGTTCTCCAGGAACTTTCAGTGGCTGTCCAGAATGTGTTTGTTTTTCTCTGGCTGGGAAGTTTCGGGCTGCCCATGGGTATCTACAATTGCCAGGGAAATTTCGTGATGGCAGCACTTGGGCAAATAGCAGATGATGGAGAGGTGGTATGGAAGTGTGCAGAGAGCACGGAGCCATTTTTATATGGACAAGAAGGACAGCGGTTCTTCATGTGAAGTTTTGTTCAATTTCTAACATGACTCAGATGCTCGTTTCGACTATACCACAGTGCACATTTTCTGTGTGACCTGCAGTGACACGTTTTGTGGATGTTCTCGTTGTTGATATTTATATATTTTGTGTGCATGTGTGTGCGCGTGCGTGCGTGCGCGCGTGTGTGTGAGAGAGATCGTATCTCGATTGTCTCACCACCTCGCAAGCACAAGTGCTCACTTCGTATTATGATCGCATAGTTCGGATTCACAGTGTATTTTGGCTGTTAATGCCATGCACTTGGCTGATATGATGTTGTTTGAGGCCTTTCTCAAGAGTGGCTGCAGATTCCAGCTCCTGACACGCAGCGTGCATGCATGTGGTGAACGTGTTTATCGCGTTAATTCTTCCTCGTTTTCTGCGCAGTGGAAAGGCGGATGTGCTTTGAGAAATCCTTCATTGATTGAAACACGTCCTTTACTAAAAGCCCTCTTGCGCACATAGCTCAAGGCATCTGTGCAGGCATATGTGGACCACAGTTTTCACGGTGGCCGAGACGGGTGCTCATTCGGTCATCGCCAAATGCTGTAAAGCTTGGTGCTCGGGCCTTTTGCCACAAATTCTTGAAAGGCTAGACTGGTAGGGTAGACTTACCTGATGACAAATATGTCAATTTTCCCCAAAACAACGCTTGTATAAGCCAGAAAATTACGTAAAAATGAGGTACACATGGCACTGCCACTGGAAGATTTGTGCAGCCACGGTGAGTGACGTATTTATGAAAGAACACTGTTTTGCCATCTCGATAATCATTACTGCTGAAATACGAAGAAAGCAACTCAATGAGCATAGCCGACATTGCAAAGTGTCTCATTATTAAGACAGTGCAAAACAGACTATATAGAGAAAAATTAGTTGCAAACATGAGTGCTGAAGCTTTCTCCTCGCATTTTGTGCACTGGGGCTGCGTGTAGCCAACTTCATAACCGCAAGCTGTCAGTGGCATTCATGCTGTGTGTGCTTGGTATGTGGCTGGCGAACCAGTTTCATTCTCACTTCAGCCATCAATCGGCCACTTTGTGGAGGCTGCAAGCGTTATAAAAGTTCTTGTTTCTTTATTTTTAGTATATGCACTCATGCAGATGCACACGTACATGCGTGGCATCAGCGTGTGAAACGCTATGTGAGTGCGCGATTCTTCATGTTTTCAGCGCAGTAGAAAGGCGAATGCACTTTTAGCTGTGCTGAAAAATAGCTGAGAAGTACCACATGTATACATCATCGCTTCCCATTTGGCTCATTAAAAGAAAAAGGTTTCCCAGCCCGGGTCATCATGCATGCAGTACACGAGGTGCCGGCATGTTCGTCAAGATTGTGCATGCATCTCCTGCCAACTGCTACAGCCGGCAGACTGCAGCTGGGCGTAACATATCCCGATTACTTACAACCCACAGGAAGCAATTCTCGAACATAGAAATCGCAACGACCATAGTAAAGTTAATCACAAGGGTTGTCTGCAATCATACTTACTGCATAGTTGTCAACAAACACTCGACAGCACAGTGCGCCGTTTGGTGAGAAATGTATGGTGTTCACTGGATACTTTGGAGTGCAACTGTTGCTCGTATGCTTTCAAGGATCCCTCAATGCATACATGTACACTTCACGACGGCACACAACGCACCAAAGGCCACACACTCGGGTTAGCGTCACCGGTGCATACATGCATGAGTGCAATCAGCAGTTTCTTCTGCAGTCTGCAGCTTCTGAGGAGTGTCGATAGCTGATGGAAGAGCCGACGGCGCATGCAGATAGTTTCTCTTTGGCTCTGTTTGACACATCTTACTTGATGCCGGCCACGTTTTATCAGTTTTTAGCTTCGTCAATCGTCATGAGTGCTCTGGGTCCGGTAAGCTTTAGGCGCTCGTTCACGGCCACATTCAAGATGGCTGTCATTCTTTGCGCCAAAAAAACAAACAATTGCACGTGAGGCTGCAAATTTGATGTTTTGGAAGGAGTGATGCAGGTGAAGGTGGCTGCAGCGAGGCAGAATTTTTGCCTTTTCCACGTGATGTCGTGGTGCCATTGTTTGCGGGATTTCACGGGATGAGGACATGTTGTGGTTGTTTGCGAAGTGGCGGATTTCTCTGGACGACAGTATTAAAACAACGCGCTGTGGGACCGCAGCAGCGATGACGATGGCAGCACTAGTGAGGACGGTGGCTTAAGTGGGATGAGTAGTCCAGGGACTAATACATTTTCGTTTTGGAATAGTATGCCCACGGGCATGCCCTTCCCTTTTTTTTTTTCCAGACATGCGATATTGGGGGTTCAACTTACGATCGTGTAAATACAGCATTTATTTCCTCGCCCATGGAACTTGCAATGACATGCAGACGCACGCTATGCAGCGGAGAGCGCTCATCAAATTAGTGGGGGGCAGAGGTGGCCTGCACTTGCATGTCGCCACCATGACTACTGATCTGTTGACTTTTCGTTCTCAGTTTCTGCAGAGGCGGCCTGCACTTGCGTGTCGCTGCCATGACCACTGATTTGTTAACTCTCTGTTTTCGGTTTCCGGCTGAGTTTCCGCAGAGGCGGCCTGCACTTGCATGTCGCCGCCATGACCACTGATCTGTTGACTTTCCGTTTTCGGTTTCTGGCTGAGTTTCCGCAGAATACGGCCTGCACTTGCATTTAGCCTCCATGACCACTGATCTGTTGACCTTTCCGTTTTTGGTTTCTGGCTGAGTTTCCACAGAGGTAGCCTGCACTTGCATGTCGCCGCCATGACCACTGATTGTTGACTTTTAAGGCGAAAGCCTCTAATGGCTCATACTTGTGGCCATGACCTTGTCTGGTCCCAGGTCATGTCCAGTCTCAAGTCATGTCACACCGATGACTAAATTACCGTATTTACCCGAATGTAACGCGACCCCAATTGTAACGCGAGGGTCACTTGCGAGGGCGAAACCGCGAAAAAAATAGAACACGATTGTAACGCGAGGGTTGACTTTGCGAACGCGCACGAAAAAAGACGCAAAAACGCGAATTTAACACGAGGAACCGAAACTATAGAACACGAATGTAACGCAGGAAACAAACTATAGGAAAAGTCGAGAGCAGCTTTATTGAAGTACCTGCAAACTATGCCTTATCTTCATCCTCGCCACTGATGTCGCCGTCGCTGTCATCAGAGCTGGACTCCTCTTTGTGACTAGTTGTTTCCCACAACAAATCGTCCTCACTTCTGTCGAGGGCATCACCTAGCAGTGAGAAAAAGGCGCGTCCATTTCGTGCGCCAGTCGTTCGACACTCACGAGCGCGTTTGGTCCTTTCAAGGTGACTCGTTGCTGGCGCCCTCTTGTTGGTGTCGTCTGCTCTGCCTTTTTCGCGTTTGCACGGCATTCACGGCTCGTCCTGGCCGTGGTTCGCGTATTGGTTGACCGCTGAATTTGGAGCGCGCGACTTTGAAGGAGCAGGTCAATCGACACACACGTAAATGCGGCACATTAAGCGAGCTTAATGAGTGTTTGGTGCCTTTCTTAGCATTTTTATACCTAGTATTCAAATGTAACGCGGGGGGTGACTTTTCACTTCTGTTTATGGTAAAAAAACTCGCGTTACATTCAGGTAAATACGGTAACTCGATAAGAAATAAAATCCTTCTGCACGGCGGGATTCGAACCACCATCCTTCCGTTCCACAGCCGAGCGTGCTAACGGCTACGTTACTTCCTGTGAACGCATATGTAGTTCTTGTCTAGCGTTGCAGTGGCATGGGCAGGGACACTTTATTTTTCGTTCTTTTTATAGTCCCGCAATAATTTTTGTCTAGCGTTGCAGGCAGGGGCTTATTATTTTTCAATCTTTTTAGGTTGCTCCAGCCTGATATATGTGTAGCGTAAGGATGCTGGAGAGCGTTTGCGGAAAGGCATTGAATCAGACGGATGCCTCCCAAATGCCCTCCAGTGTCTCCAGCATTTAAGGTTCACAAACAATTGTGTACCTACTCAACAACTCAACCACACATCAGTGACACAGGCAGGAACATCGTGCTAAAGGGTTTCGCCTCACCACAGCGTAGGCCAACAAAGTGCCCCCTAAATTTTTGGTTTTCGGTTTCTGGCTGAGTTTCCACAGAGGCGGCTTGCAGTTGCATGTCGCTGCCAGGACCACTGATTAGTTGACCTTCGATTTCCAGCCGAGTTTCCACAGAGGTGGCCTGCACTTTCATGTCACTGCCGTGACCACTGATCTGTTGACCTCCGATTTTTGTGAAACGTATTGACTAGTGCATACACAGACAGGGACCAAAGTAAGAGTAAGAGACAGGACACACGCTAGACTTGCCTTAGCTTTCGATTTTTGGTTTCCAGCTGAGTTTCCGCAGAGGCGGCCTGCACTTGCATGTCACCGCCATGACCACTGATCTGTTGACTTTCAGTTTTCGGTTTCTGGCTGAGTTTCCACAGAGGCGGCCTGCATTTGCATGTTGCTGCCATGACCACTGATCTGTTGACTTTTGGTTTTCGGTTTCTGGGTGAGTTTCTGCAGAGGCGGCCTGCACTTGCATGTCACCGTCATGACCACTGATCTGTTGACTTTCAATTTTTGATTTCCAGCTGAGTTTCCACAGAGGGGGCCTGCTCTTGCAAGTCGCCACCATGACCGCTGATCAGTTTTGGTTTTCGGTTTCCGGCTGAATTCCCACAGAGGTGGCCTACGCATGTCGGCGTCATGACCACTGATCTGTTGAATTTCGGTTTTCGGTTTCCAGCTGAGTTTCCCATCTTTGGAAGTGGCGCCTCTGATTGGTCGGATTGCAAAGACGTCCACGGCACTTCATTTTTCAGAGGTGCTTTGAATCTGGAAGTATTTCGGGACATCAATTGGCAGTTTTCTCAGCAGTGTAGCCACCTTTCTGCATAGAAAAAACAGCTGTAATGTTCCCGAGGACTAATCTGTCCACCTTGCCTAGTTTTATATTTCCCTTTGGTACCCTTTTGAAATATCTTAGAAGTACTGGGGCTGTATTCATAGTTTGTGTTATAATAAAAAGCGTCATAATCTGCCACAGTGGCCACACCTGATTGGTCGAAACGCCGGAAGCGAATGTCTGTTCGGTTGCGACTATGAGAGACGGCAGCATGTCACTGCGTTGCGGTTGCCACTTCGAAATGTCTAGCGGTGCTATTGCTCTTTGCCGAGAAATGGAAGGTGACCAATGCGACAGAAGAAAAATTTAGCACAAGTTTAGTTGCACATCAGATTCCACTGTAAAGGGTTATATAATATCAAAGCTGCTTTATTTACCCAATGGACTTCAACAAATAGAAACAATAGTTCAGATACTCTTGTCTGCATTCTAAAGACAGGAGGTGTACTGAAAGAAGAAAATATTGTAAGCAATTGCGCAGGGATTTTCAGTGACAGAACGTGGCCGCTATAGCCATCGATTGCCGATGGTAAATAAAAGGGAGCTAGCTTGTTTGCACAACACAGTGTTTTACATTTATCTTGAGGGTAAAAGGGAACGGAGTGGAAAATGTGTGGCATGCACTCACTCGCTGCACAACGTGCGCTTCGTGCCGTGCCAAACCAAGATGCCGTGACAACTTTCCATCTGCAACATCACTGAACATAATTTTGTGCTGTGATCGGACAGTTGTGCAGACAGTACTTTACGTTTTTCATTCCTTTTATGCAGGCACTACAAGAACCGGAGATGGTGCTGTTTGTTTTTAATTTTTGTTCAGCAAATAAATGAAAGGGATGACCTAAAAAAAAATCTTCCTGTGTCTGTCTTCATATATGTGTTAGGAGGCTTCGCAGACAAAGTTTTCATAGGTTTACCATGATACAAAGCACACAAATGCTCTCATTGACACCTGAAAACTAACTTGCAAGCTAACTCGCAAGCTCAGTACAGAGCCACCTCACCGCGGCTATCGAGAACAGTAAGGAATGCTGGAAAACCACTTCCAACGTGTCAAACGTGTCGATGTAGTAGTGCATCACTCGCTACTGACCATCCGTGCACATGAGCGGTTTCACGCTGCCAGGCATTACACACGATCATGATGCAGGACGCTTCAGCAGCTAATAAAGAGTTCCAGAATAGAAAATGCACATTTGCTTGCAGTGAACGCAAGCATTACGTGAAACATAATGGTTTATGTTACATCATTTAACGTACACAGACCAGATAACTCCGGTGATAGTGGCGCCATCCAGTTTGAATGGAGAGAACAATTTCTACAAAAAAAAAACAGTGCTCATTAGGCCTAGGAGCTACAGACTTTTACGACAGAATAAAAAACAGGCCAAATTTATCGTTTGGCCAATTTGTTATAGGCAAGATAAGACTAAGCGAAAGCCCCATACCCAGTTTATAGCCAGTTCATGTGCTGAAAAATGCACTAACACCAACGAGTTCACTTTGAAGCGAGAGGCTCCACTTCAGGGTACGCCGCCATGTTGGCTGTATGTGTTTGACGTCACAGTCCGGTTCCTATGACCCTTTTCGCTGCATCTGAACCACCGCATCCGCTTACGGCGTTTCGGCCAATCAGGTGGGGCCGCTGCGGCAGATTATGACGCTTTTTATTATGACACAAACTCTGAATACAGACCCTGTATCCATACATTAACTCGCATTTGACTCTTTTCAGGAGCACTTCCAGTTTCAGTGCTGTGCATAAATGTTGTCGTCTGTCGTTCGAGCAAAGAAGGTCCTGTATGCTATCAAATAAGAAAATCCAGTGCATGACGCAAAATGTGTGAAGAGAATGTCCTAAAATCGTCACAATTGTTTCCGACAAATTGGGTCTTCAAACACAGTTCCAAAGAGGTGGACGTTTTGACATGATGGATGTATGAATGCGCTCTAAGGAAACTGTCGAAAAAATTACCTTAGCATCCAAAACTACTACAAGACTTGAGAGCGTGGCAAGCACATCGGATGGGGGACGAGGCAAGCTGAGTTCAGCATCTTCATGGTCATGAGGTGCTGCCACTGCCTCAAATTACAAGTAGTCTGTGACCTCATCTGGGAGAAAGAGGAAATTTTCCTTTAAAATATTTCTCACATATGCACAAGTATTTCACTCTTTCTAAATTAAATGATAATAGAAAGTGTTTTGTATTAATAGAAACCATATTTTCTGATGTTTTCTGACCATAAAAAAACTGAATATGTAAAAAATCAATGGTATTTGCATGACTAAAAATAAATCAATGCATAAAAAATGAGAAACAATATATAATTACTGCGTACACATGGCCCACATTATTTTAATTTATGGTATTTGGGATAAGGTGGGCATGTTAGGATATGAATCATACTTCTTTTGCTAACTCTATGCTAGGTTATGTCAGATGACATAACCTAACTGCCAACATAACGCCAACCTGCAACGCCAAATGCCGAGATTGGTGACCCGCAGCAGTGTTCGTTAACCACCACAAGCACGAATCGTGCACAGATCTGCCTTGCGCATGGCAGAGGCCTTCCAACCATGAAAGCACTGTTTCAAACTAAGTGCACTGGAGACCTAGATTTGGTTTGACAAGGTAGTGAAACGGTGCTGTTAAAATAATGCTTGTGCACTGTTTTCTCCTAGTCAGCTCCTACCTATCCTTACAGTGGTAAAATCTGATTTGTGACCGCTTTCCGGTGGCATTCCTGCGGCTGTTTTGACAACCATACACGCAACAATAAATAGTGTTGCGTCGTTTATTGGTGTGTTCTAGTTAAAAGGGGACGCCGTGGAATGTAAAAGCTAGCTTTCTTCCTGTGCGAAGAGACTTTCCTGGAAAAGAAGCCAGGCTGGACCTTCAAAGCAAAGATGCCTCCTGCTTGAAGCAGGCAAAACAAGGAGCAAAAAAAAAGGACAATGCCAACCCGGGTGTCCTACAAGGGGTGAGGAGACACCCCTCCACACGGGAGCCATGGCAGAAGGAGTTGGTATGGCTTCGGGTGGCTCGGGGGAAAAAGCTAACAACAAAAAAAACTCACTGGGGCCTGGGGGTTCCACGAAGAATGAGAAAAGCCGTGCTTTCAGCCATCCCATATTTTTTTTTTTAACTCGTGAGTAAAAATTGTTTAATTTTCTGCAGTAGAGATGTTCTTTTTTGGTTCTCAGTATTTTTGTGTATTGAGTATTGTTAAAGTACACAATTCTTAATGCATGTATTTTCAATACAGATATTCCGATACTTTCATTTTTGCCATTCAATACCTAATATAGGCGTATAGAATGTATTGAAAGATAATATCTTCGATACTGCCTATGCCTGCCTAACGGACAGGAAGTAGGACCTCACGTGACACTCGGTGCGCTGTCAGAAACTGGTCCGTAGTACCTTGCAGAATTTTACCCTGCATCCTGGTTTGTATTTGTTTGACTGCACTGCTTCAGCAATGCTTAGTGCTTCTGTCATGCACAGCTGGTTCCTCAAAGCCACTCATGCATGCCCAGGCAACCACAGAAAGACTGCATCAAGTCAAAGCTGCAAACCTAGAGCTGCAGGTGACAGAATGGTGTGAGTGAAGAGGGGAGGGTAGCAGGATGAGATTTTGTGAGGGGAAGCTGCAGTCGTCATTGCAGGGCTGCCAAGCGCTGCTGCAAAATGTCTCTTGGATGCTGCATGTCAGCAGGGGGCCATATTCATGATATTTACACTAGGTACCACTGGATTTGGTGATTTAGAAGCATTTTCTACCCTAGAAGACGGCAAAGCAAAGGCTTCAGTGAACCTACATAAAAATGAGATTATATCTGTGCTTGGAAGGCATGACTGTGCCATCTTCACCTTGTGTTTTTGTTTGCAGGGCTGGGGCACGTGCAAAGTTTTCTCGCTGGTATCTGTTAAACCTTTTATTGTTATCTTTCAAAGCTGGTGTTGTCGTTTTTTCTGCAGCCTACAAATACTGTTCTTTCAGAATAAAACATTCAGTTGCTAGCGCCGCGTTTGTCTTGCCTCATTCTTTGTCTCCGTCTTTCACGATGTTGCAGTATATGAACTTGTTTAGTTGCTGGCAGGCCAGAAGGCAATTGTTTCCAACTTGTTTGCCTGTGCTTGTTTTGTTACATTTGTTTTAATTTTCTGTGCCTAATCCCCTCCTACGAGAACTTTATAATGGAAGACTTGGAGTGGAGTGGTGTAAATTGATTTGGGGACATTTTTCACCTCTTGCAGCACATTGACCACATCATGGACAGCCATGGCACCCAGATCATGCAGGCAGTGATCCTCATTCTCGAAGGAGACCACAGTGCTGATGTCAAGGAGCAAGCGCTGTGCATTCTGGCCAACATTGCTGATGGGGACACAGCCAAAGCTTTCATCATGGCCAATGAAGATGTCCTGAAGAAACTTACCACCTACATTGTGAGCACAGTTTTGATGCTCTAGAAGCCATGACAGCTGCTGCGAGAGTTGTTTGCAAGGACCAGTGGGAATTAAAACTGTTCACTTTGTTGCAGGCGCACTCCAATGTGAAACTGCAGATTGCGGCTACATTCTGCATATCCAACCTGGTATGGAGTGAAGAGGAAGGTAAGGCCTTCTTGCCATTTTGAAACATTCCTGCTTACTCCAGATATCGCACACATACGGGTGCATTACAGTCTATATTGTTTGAGAAATAATGATCATCTGGAATGAGTGAGGAACCACTGCTGACTCATTGCGACAAGCAGGCGTTGTAACAGGCTATGTCTGGCAAAGTATCGTCTGCTTTTGATGGTCTGTTTATTCCAATTGCTTCTGCCCCTGTAGCAAACACTAATGTCTTTGAGTTTAGTTTGCCATTGTGTCTAGTGACACAGTAAAACTGCATTGTAGTGAACTGGTAAAAATCGTAAAACAGTTCGATACAGCCGAAATTTGTCAGATAAAATTTCGCCAAGAAACTCACGATGGAGAACTCAAAGTTTGGAGAACTTAAATTTAATCTGTGAAAGAACAGCAACTGGGAGAGATCTTTCCATAGTTCTAGCACTGTTTCGAAGCTGCTCGTGGCGATTCCGGAGGCCGCAAAAAAAAACAAAAAACAAGTGGCAAATGCTAGTTCAGTTGACTTTGCCGCACAACACCGCAGCATGCGGCGGCGGCAAATCAAATGCCAGCTGGGGTGGTTTCCTCACATCACAGCGGTATCGCGTAAAAAATCTGATGCCAGGACAATAGCTATCGTCGTTTTCAGCACCTTCGCTCCGCAACAGTCAACGTGAGCAGAGGATGGCTGCTGGAAAGTTGCAACAACCGACCGTGTCACTGGTTCCGGGGCACTATCAATGGAGCGAGAGGCACAAACGGGTGCCGCTCCAAGCATCCTGCCGCCTCCCATCCGATTGGGGCAAAGCTTGATGCTATGCCGTTCAATATACAGAGTAGGAAATGCATATGTTACAAATATTTAGGTATATTTCGATATAACCAATAATTTGCAATATCCGTGTTTGTTATAACGAGGTCTGACTAGATTTGATGTGCCAGCACATTCGAGCAAGGAGGGGGGTGTTGGCCTTGGCTCAATTCATGATGTAAGAAGTTCAAGGCACCCTCTCTCCCTGGCGTTTGAAAATTGGGGGGAGGGGGGGGGGGGTGACAAAGGCAACAGTACTGCCGATGCTCTTCAACAAGCATTTTCATCTCATCCGCAGCTGTTTTGCTGCTTGGCAGCTGTTTGGTGCCGATGACAGCAGGCGCTAGTGTAGCGTGGCGTCGGTAGCGTCGGCCATGGTTCCTTGCAGATTTCATAGGTGGCGATTAGCGCTAATGATTCGAGACAGAAAGCTGGTGGGCCAGTTTCTCAGTGGCAGCTGCGCGCGAGTGAGTGGTGCAAACAAGGAGCTCCCGACCGCGAGCGACGACGCGGGTGGTAGCAGCGGCTGTTGATAACACTAGCTGATCCTGTCGCAAAGGGCTGCGTGGTGGACTTCGAGCAGAGATGCCTGTGATCAGGATAGTGGCGTCGTGGTTATATTAGGAGGCCATTTTTCCTAATCCGGCTTCAAATAGAGAATGGTTTTTAATTATCCCATGATTTTATCTAAAAAATAATAGCATATTTGAAATCATCACGAAAAACTGGATAGGACTGTCCAGTTTCATCAAGCTTCAACCAAAAACAAGAAAGTTAATGCAGACTGGAAAAGCAAGGTGTTGGCACACAAGTGTGCATCAGAAAATAGGCAGCAGATGTGGAAAAAGGGCCATGTCAATGGGAAAAGCCAATCATATTACATGCCTGGGGCTTGTTAGCTATTTCAAAGTACCAGTGTGCTAATACTCACTTTCTGCCATGAAATTTATTCCTCTTAGTTTTTCTCAAAATGTGAATTGGGACCCTTGTCAAGTTCGTGAATCCAGCATCTCAACATGTAGTGAAGATACAGCAATAATTCTTTTTTCAGCATGAAGTCAGATATATGAAGCACACAAAGTTGCAAGCAGGCTTTTTTTACTTTGATGTTTTTTATAGTAGGATACAACATTTAAAAATTCTAAGGACGGTTACAATACCCCCCAATACTAGATTTGAGCTCAGCTCTGCTTCGGCGGCGCCTAGCTTGTGTTTCGGCACAGCGAATCAGAGGGTCCTCTCGGCGGCGGCGCCTACCTTGTGTTTCGGCGGAGCAAACGGCAGAGTCATCTTGGCGGCGATGCCTACCTAGCTTGTGTTTCAGAGGACCGAACGGCAGGGTCCTCCGGCGGTGGCGCCTAGCTTGTGCTTCGGCGGAGCGAGCGGCAGGGGTGTCTCGTGGCGGCTCCTAGCTTATTTCGGTGGAGCGAACAGCAGGGTCCTCTCGAAGGCGACGCCTAGCTTGTTTCAGCACAGCGAATGGCAGGGTCCTCTCGGCGGCGGCGCCTCCCTTGTGTTTCGGCGGAGCAAACGGCAGAGTCGTCTTGGCGGCAATGCCTAGCTTGTATTTCAGAGAAGTGAACGGCAGTGTCCTCCGGCGGTGGCGCCTAGCTTGTGCTTCGGCGGAGCGAGCGGCAGGGGTGTCTCGGTGGGGGCTCCTAGCTTATTTCGGTGGAGCGAGCAGCAGGGTCCTCTCGAAGGCGACGCCTAGCTTGTGTTTCGGCACAGCGAATGGCAGGGTCCTCTCGGCGGCGGCGCCTACCTTGTGTTTCGGCAGAGCAAACGGCAGAGTCATCTTGGCGGCAATGCCTAGCTTGTATTTCAGAGAAGTGAACGGCAGGGTCCTCCGGCGGTGGCGCCTAGCTTGTGCTTCGGCGGAGCGAGCGGCAGGGGTGTCTCGTGGCGGCTCCTAGCTTATTTTGGTGGAGCGAACAGCAGGGTCCTCTCGAAGGCGACGCCTAGCTTGTTTCGGCACAGCGAATGGCAGGGTCCTCTCGGCGGCGGCGCCTCCCTTGTGTTTCGGCGGAGCAAACGGCAGAGTCGTCTTGGCGGCAATGCCTAGCTTGTATTTCAGAGAAGTGAACGGCAGGGTCCTCCGGCGGTGGCGCCTAGCTTGTGCTTCGGCGGAGCGAGCGGCAGGGGTGTCTCGGTGGCGACGCCTAGCTTGTGTTTCGGCACAGCGAATGGCAGGCTCCTCTCGTAGGCGGCGACTAGCTTGTGCTTCGGCAGAGCGAGTGGCAGGCTCCTCTCGTAGGCGGCGCCTAGCTTGTTTCGGTGGAGCGAACGGCAGGGTCCTCTCGAAGACGACGCCTAGCTTGTGTTTCGGCAGTGCGAACGGCAGGGTCCCCTCGAAGGCGACGCCTAGCTTGTGTTTCGGAGGAGCGAATGGCAGGGTCCTCTCGAAGGCGACTGCCTAGCTTTTGTTTCAGCATAGCGAATGGCAGGGTCCTCTCAGTGCTCTCAATGGCGGCGACTAGCTTGTTTCGGCGGAGCAAACACAGGCTCCTCTCGTAGGCGGCGCCTAGCTTGTGCTTCGGCGGAGCGAACGGCAGGCTCCTCTCATAGGAGGCGACTAGCTTGTGCTTCGGCGGAGCGAGTGGCAGGCTCCTCTCGTAGGCGGTGCCTAGCTTGTGCTTTGGCGGAGCGAGCGGCAGGGTCCTCTCGAAGACGACGCCTAGCTTGTGTTTTGGCAGAGCGAACGGCAGGGTCCCCTCGAAGGCGACGCCTAGCTTTTGTTTCAGCATAGCGAATGGCAGGGTCCTCTCAGTGGCGGCGCCTAGCTTGTGCTTCGGCGGAGCGAACGGCAGGCTCCTCTCGTAGGCGGCGACTAGCTTGTGCTTCGGCGGAGCGAGTGGCAGGCTCCTCTCGTAGGCGGCGCCTAGCTTGTGTTTCAGCCGAGCGAACGGCAGAGTCCTCTCGGCAGCAGCGCCTATCAGTAGCATGCTTCTTGTTTAAGCAAGAAAGAAACGTTTTAACAAAGGAATACCTTTTTGTCATGGGCGAATTCTATGCTGCAGTTCTGAATGTAGGTGGAGCTTCACTGCAGACTAATGTATCCAACTATAGAATGGCATTTTGTATCACCACTGAATTGGTGTGCTTTGACCGCTGAAATTCAATGTGCAATAAAAAACGATCATCCAGTCATAGAAGTGCTAGCAACATTGTGTTCCTTATTCTTTCTAGTACCTAGCAGTGTATTAATAGGAAGGTTTTGCTAAGTTAGTGGTGGTCCAGCCATTTCAAGTTCTGGAGCAATTATTGGAGCACCTTTGTATCAGAACAATAATTGTGGAGCAACCCAGGAGCAGTACAAAAGGAATAAAGGAGTCACCCAGAAGAGGTTGTTACTAACGACGTCATGTTCAGCCATGTGTAGCTAGCAAGAAAAAAAAAAACAGAAGAAAGGTGTTCACAAAAAAACAGACAAAATATTTTATTAATGCTGCCACTGTCCTGCACGCAAATTCAGCCAAGCGTGCTTCACTAAAAGTCTAAAGGACACGTTCACTAGAACTATTATTTTTTCATGTTGGCACTATGTCAATGCTTCTTGGAATTTTTTACAAATTCATCAAGCTCGCAAAGTGAATCAGCAATGCTGAAATTCCCTTGTTCCAACAAAGCTTGACCTTGTTGGACCTGCTCTAGTCTTTTTTTCTTCAACCAGAAGATACTTCTTCGGCCCTCTTCAGTGTTGACCAACATGATGCAACCGACATGATGTGCAAATATGGAGGAAGGAAAACTCGCGAAATGCCCTCCCTATCCGAGTCGCATGCCAAAAAAATGTGCCAGAAGTCACCCGATGGCGCAGCCAATAGCAACACTAGGCACAGCGGAGTCATCTGCTGCAATGCCTACTGCTGATGCGCAAGTGCACTGAGACGGCAGCCAAGTAGGGCGAGACTCTTTCAAAAAATGTGACTTAACCGCCTCTCCAGAGTTCTTTCCTTCCTCCACGTGCGCGAATGAACTGGCTGCTAAATTCTACCATGAGCCAGACCACCAGCGCCCTGGGTTGCCAACTGCGGAAACGCTTTAGTAGGTTGCCAACTGAAAGCCTGAACGGTTGCAAAAGTAGTAGGTTACCCGCGAGCGGGCCTTCGTTTTGGCGCAGCTAAGGCGCAATATTGATCAATTTGCCACTTTTGGAGCAGATTGGCGCAGCAAAATGTAAATGTATCAGAATGGCGCAAATGGTGCAGCTGGAGCACCACTGTTAAGTGGTTATGTTCCTATTGTTTTCACAAACTTTGAAGCATTGTTTGTAGTTATTTTAAGAACTAATTGGACCACACAAAAATAACAGCATTTTTGGAATCGGCACCAGAAACTGCGTAACCCTACAAAGTTTTATTAATTTTGGTTGTGGTTGGAAAGTAAGGAAAATGATTTTAAGACCAGTGTCTCCCCTTAAGACAATGCTGCATAGTCACGTATTGAAGAAAGAAAGACACGCCAGGTTCCATCTGAATTCTTTCAATCTCAAGCAGTAGCTTGCCGTACGCTTTAGAGGACCAACCACCACCCTTTGGTCGATATTTTGTTATAACTTGGTGGTTTTCAGGCATCTCCGGAACACACAGCTGCAAAAATGTTTTGAAAAGACTCATTATCAGCAGAGTTATCGCCGTTGCAGTAAAGCATTTTCGCCCCCCTTCTGTGTACCTTTGTAGTGAAATGTTTGTAACTGCTCGTCTTCTCTTTTGGGGAGCTACAACATGAAATGACTGAGCCGCTCTTAATGACAACGGCACTGCACAGAGACTTGTTCAGGTGGTGAGGCCTCATGCGCAGAAGCCTACCAGAAGCTATGCGTACACGTTTGATTCCGCTTAAGTCTGGTTTATTTAAAAACTTTAGAAGAGCAGGAAAAGAAAGCACACACAAGGAAGGGGGAACAGGAGGGGAAAGGAAACGGAGCAGGTCCCGAGAAAGAGGGTGGCAAAGAGGACCAACCTTGATCTTGGTCTGGCCAGGTGAACACCTCTGGCTCTGCAGCGTGCAAGGCCCATTTCATCCGCTTCACCTATCTTCCTATTTTCTGCAGCCGTGCCCGCTTTGGTTTCTCTCACCGGTTTGGTCAACAAGCATTAGCTATCGAAGTTTATTTCCGCTGCATTTTTAGAGGGAGGCGCAATGTACATGATGGCCCTGCCTCGCTGGGTATTTTTGCCTTGCTTTTCGCTTCCAGGTGTCACGGTATGCATGAAATATGATGTGTGTTGGAGGGCACGAAAATGCACGAGCAGCTTTCTGTTAAGATGGTGCACCCGCGTTCACGGTAAAAGAGGAAGGAATGAACGAGGTAGACAACAAAACGATATGAACACCACGTTGAGACGTATATGGACCAAAGTAAGAAACTAAAATGTATGCAGTGGACTCTCATTAAACGGAACCTCGAGGGACCAGGAAAATATGTTCCATTTACAGTGAGAATGAGCATAATGGCACATTATGAGCACAAACTTGGTTAAAAGAGTAAACAATGGATACGAATGAAGCTATTCTAGCAGTGGTGTTCGAGGAACTGAGGTACTAAATGCGATGTCATAGGGCTTAGTGAGGTTTGGCAGAAAAATGAAGTGTATACAACGCTAAACGGTAGGCACATACTATGCTGTTGTAGTTTAGCTGACAGACGAGAACTAGGTGTGGGGTTCCTGGTCAATAAGGATATAGCTGACGACATAGAGAAATTCTATAGCATTACCAAGAGGGTGTCAGTTATCGTAATTAAGCATAAAAGAGGTACAAATTGAAGGTGGCACAGGCTTACGCGCTTTCATCTAGCCACGATGACCAGATAGTGGAAGGTTTCTATGAAGACATGGAATCGGCAGCGAGTAAAGTGAAAACAGTTTGCTGTACTGATAGGCGACTTCAGTGCCAGGGTAGGCAAGAAGCAGGCGGGAGACCAGGCAGTGGGTGACTGTGGCATAGGCTCCAGCAATAGCAGGGGGGAGTTATTGGTAGAGTTCGCGGAGAGAAATAGTTTGCGGATCATGAATATCTTCTCGCACAAACGGAGAATCTGAAGTGGACATGGAAACGCCCGAATGGAAAGACTAAAAATGAAATAACTTCGAAGTAACTTCATATTGTGCACTCACCCTGGTATTGTACAATGTGGAGGTCCTTGGCAAAGTTCGATGCAGTGACCATAGGATGGTGGGGTATTGAATTAACCCAGACTTGTACAGAGAACGGAAGAAACTAGTAAGAAGGAAGCCTATCATTGGGTTAGTGGAAAGAGGGAAAGTGAAAAATTCAGGATCTCACTGTAGAACAGATATTTGGCTCTAACAGAGGAAGACGACCTTAGTATTCAAGCAGTGAACGATATTCTCGGAGATTTCTTTACACAGTGTGCAGTAGAAGTAGGCAGTATGGCAGTTAGACAGGATCTGTAAGCTCTCTCAGGAGATGGAAGATCAAATTAAGAAGCGTCAAAGCATGAAAGCCTCTGAACCCAACAGACAGAATAGAATTGGTCAAGCTATCAAAGTTAATAAGTGTAATACCCCTGTCACACGGGCAGTTTCAGTGCCCACTGAGTAAATGGACATCAACCCAATGGAAGTTTGCGAATGACCATTGGAATCTCAAGGGCCATTGCGAACAACCTCTCACTGACCATAGTTTGAAACAAAAACGCAAAAAAAATGAAGTAAAGAAAAATATCTTTCCGATTTGATTTTAAAATTTTAGACCACATTAGCCAGTTCGTAAACAATTATTCACTTGTCAAATGAAAGCTCAGCAGAACGGGCCAGCAGTCGGATGTATAGAAACCGATGCTGATCTTGTTGTGCGGTGTCGCGGCACTCCACTTTGCTTTTTTTTTCCGCTTGTTGGAGGGGACATCAAGGACTTGAAAAATTATGGGCAAGGTACTGACAAAGGTAATCACAAACAGAATCGGGAAAACCTTAGACTGCAAACAACCAAATGGCCAAGCAAGCTTTCAAAAGGCTACCCAAGAACCATACTCACATTATTAATTCTGGTCATAGCTAAATGCACAGAATTTAACCAACCCCTATACAATAGCATGGTCTGTATATATTGGTCCGAGTTTTAAAAAATTCTCCTGCTCAAACTACTGGCTAATTTGGGCTAAAACACCGACCACAAGGTATAGTGTGATGGTCTACATTTTTAGATGAGTAATTTAACATCGAAACTTGCCTGAAACTGGAATCAGTGAAAAACTGCAGTCGGCAGTGGCAGAATTTTTGTTGAGGCAAGCAGAGCAGCTGATTTGACAGGCTGCGCCATCTGGCGAACTGCGAGACCCACACCCGGTACAAGCCAGGACATTGGTTGCCTCGCAGTTTGCCAGATGGCGCAGCCTCTCAAATCTACTGTTCCACCCGCCTCAACAAAAAAATCTGCCTCCATCAACACAGGTTTTTTTGATTTCAGAAAATCCAGGCAAGTTGCTATGCTAAATTACTTATAAAAAAAGATGTAGACCACCATCAGCTACCTTGTGATCGGTGTTTGAACCCAAACAGGTCAGTAGTTTGAGCAGGAGGATATTTTATAACCCGGACCGATAAATAACAGATGCATTGTATACAGTCTTAATAGATTACGAGAAAGCATTTGACTCACTTGAAACCTCAACAGTCATGCAGGCCTTGCAAAATCAGTGTACAGTACAGCCATATGTAAAAACACTGGAAGGTATCTGTAGTGGCTTCACAGCCATCATAGTCCTCCACAAAGAAAGCAATAAGATACCAATAAGGGAGTGTTAGGCAGGGAGACAGGATATATTGAATGCTATTCACCGCTTGTTTACAGGAGGTGTTCAGAGGCCTGGAATGGAAACAGTTGGGGATAAGAGTTAATGGAGAATACCTTAGTAATCTGCGATTCACTGATAACATTGCCTCCGTAAAAGAAATCAAGATACCAATAAGGAACGGTGTTAGGCAGGGAGACTGGATCTCTCCAATGCTATTCACTGCTTGTTTACAGGAAGTATTCAGAGGCCTGGATTGGAACAGCTGGGGATAAGAGTTAATGAAGAATATCTTAGTAATCTGTGATTCACTGATGACATTGCCTTGCTGAGTCACTCAGGGGATGAATTGAAAGGCATGATCAATGAGTTAAGACAGGCAGAGCAGAACTGTGGATCTAAAAATTAAAATGCAGAAAACCAAAGTAATGTTCAACAGTCTAGCACGGGAACAGCAGTTCACAATTTGTTGCGAGGCACTAGAAGTGGTAAGGGAATAAGTCTACTTAGGGCAGGTAGTGACCGCAGATCCAGATCACAAAAGTGAAATAACTTGAATAAGAATGGGGTGGAGCGCATTTGGCAGGCGCATTAATGGCAGTTTACCAATATCTCTCAAGAGAAAAGTATAGAACAGTTGTATCTTACCGGTACTCGCCTATGGGGTAGAAACTAGGAGGCTAACAAAAAGAGTTCAACTTAAATTGAGGACAGCACAGCGAGCTATGGAAAGGACAATAATAGGTTGAACTTTAAGCCACAGGAAAAGGGCAGAGTGGGGGAGGGAACAAACGCGTGTTAATGACATCCTAGTCGAAATCAAGAGGAAGAAATGGGCTTGGGCAGGGCATATAATCTGAAGGCAGGATGACCGATGGTCATTAACGTTAAAAGATTGGATTCCAAAGGAAGGGAAGTGTAGCAGGGGGCAGCAGAAAGTTAGGTAGGCAGATCAGATAAGGAAGTGTGCGAGGATAAGGAGGTCACAGCTGGCATGGGACTGGGTTAATTGGCAGAATATGGGAGAGGCCTTTCCCTGCAGTGAGTGTAGTCAGGCTGATGATGATAAATGTAGAGAGCATTTTTCTAGGGGGTGTACAAATAAATATTCTAAATTTTTGAATATCCTCCTACTCAATTCACTTAACAAATCAAATAGGGCTTGTTCAAAATGATTCGAAACAAATCACATATATTCTCGTTATTGAATAAGCTTAAAAAAGTGGGCATGAAGTATGCCTGTTTTCTTCTATGACCGTGACAAAAATAGGGCCCACTTTTGACGCCGCACAGCATGCTGCCTCCATCAGTTTGAACTTGCACGGAATGGAGGGTTCAGCGCCGCAACACCATATGTTCATGCAGCAGCATTCACAACGCCCATAAGTGGCCTCTAGGATAGGGTGACGCGGCAAGGCTCGGGCGGATTTAGCAAATGTCTTGACACCCGATGTCAGATGGCTCATATGTAGCTCTAGCCACTCTCACCTGCCAAGATGTGGTGCTAGTTTGTTCGCAGTCGTTATCTGTAGCAAAAGGTAATTTCCCTATATGCACGACATCTGCAGAGTGCCCCAGCTAACTTTAGCCAGGGTTTAAAAATATGCCGCGGCACTCTAAGGCGATGCGACCAAATACATGTTGCTGGGTGTTCTATAGGTCCTGTATCAAACAGCGTGAATACGGCAAGCACAAGAGACGAGAAAACAGATGAACTCATTGCTGTGTTCACCTGTTTTTCCATCTCTTTTGCTTGTCTGTGCTCGTGCTGTTCGATATAGGATGCCTAATCAATTAACCCGCCGAGACGTTCTAGCGTAATTTATTGTATAGAGTAATTCACACTATTTTTTGTATTGTGCTTAATTGCATAATACTTCGAGATTAATTAACCAGCTTTGCAAGCAACAAAGATAGGCAAAAAATTCCAATGAGAATGTTGTAGAACAGTCCAATTGAACTGGTTCTAACTTTCCATCTACTACGTATTAGTTTTTCTCTCGCTGCAGATGCCCGCGAAATAGGAAAAAATATTATGTGACATACCCGCTTGCGTGCTGCGATTGCACTGCTCTCAAAAGTTCCATGTAGAAACAAACAGAAACAAACAGAAAGGTGACAGGGCAGCGACACAGCAGCTGGCTGTATGATTTACGCCAGCGGTTCATGATAGCAATAAGCAGACGCATCCCTTATTGCTTGCACTCCCGTAAATCGCACAGCCAGAGCCTGCATCGCTGCCCTGCCACCTTTTAAGTGGCAGCACACTGGGCTAAAGATGTGTTCATTTCTACGCTGAACATTTGAGAGCAGTGCAATCGCAGTACGCAAGCAGGCATGTCACACCTCCTCTACGGCATCCCTTAAAGCCCGAGTCACTTTGGGACGTTAAACCCCCATAAACCATAAACATGGTATTTCTTTATATTTCGCAGGCATCTGCAGAAAAGGCTAATACATAATAGATGGAAAGTTAGGAACTTCACTCGGGCTGTTCTAACACTTTCTCATTCAGATTTTTCACCCATCTTCGTTGCTTGCAAAGTTGGTTAATTAATCTCAAGTAATTGTGCTAGAACGTTTTGGTGGGCTAGTTGGTTAAGCATCCTTTATTGAACAGCGCGAGCACAAACAAGGACAAGAGAAAAGGAATCAACACAGGGCTGTGTTTATCTGCTTCCTCGTCTCAAGTGCCAAAGAATATTTCTAAACACTGGTTAAAGCTAGCTGGGATGCCCTGTATACTGACTGTGTACTACCGAATGGAGATGTGCCACGTCTTTTTATAGCTATAGCTATAACTGCCTATGCTATGGCACCATAAAGCAACACTTCCACTAGTGCTTTGCTGTTGTTTTCTACAGATACTAATGCAAGTAGTGAATATTGGTAAAAATATTCGACCCAGTTTTGAAAAAACACTTCTTGCAGCCTTATGTTTTTCGCATGTACGTCCAGTGTGCCAGATTCAAAGCTGGCAGAGTGTGACCAGTTCGCCATTTCTGCCCTTTCAACATGCCAAGCAACATGCAGAGCAACATCTTGCTTTCCCAGCTGCATTGTTTCTTTACACTGAGCATATGTTGCTTGTCCAACATACATTTGGCTTGCTGTGCCAGCGATAGCACACAAGGATTGGCGCAGCTGCAAGAACCATGTCAGATCATTGTTCTCGTTGAAAGCTGCCATTTAGGAAAGAAACGCTGAAAGGAACACAAGTACACAGCGCAGCATGCAGATGTCACTACTTCTCCAGTGTGGCGCTGCCCATGAGAAAATGGTCTTCAGTTCTTTTGTGCGATGTTTTCTTCCCTCTTATACATGGTTTTGTTGAACGTTTTTGTTATGGCAACACTGCAATTTAGCCCCACACGACCTCCTGTTTGAAGAGGGCGCATTTTTCGAGCAAGCAGTTACCCTAGGGAAGAAGAGTAGCATCGAAAGCTGGGGGCGCATAACCTGCTCCGGCGCCTTATCAAATGCTGCATGGAACGCTTCGCATGCCACGCTGCCTTATTAAAACCAGCGCCACACACGTCTGCACCAGCGCAGACCTTTTCATACGCCGTGCCATTTATTCCACAAGTGCTTTGGCGCTAGTGTCACCATTAGCACCAATGTTTGTAAGCAACAAAACTGTGTATACAGGACATTTGACCTAAGACTTTAGACAATTTTTAAAAATCGGCTTTTTGAGTTAGAAGAGCGCTTTTTTTGGTAGCGTTGTCAGCGGCGTAGTACACTAACATTTCAACTATTACTGTTAGGTTCCTTAATTATTGAGAGACATGTAGCCCATCATTTTTAGAATTTCGAAAGCGCGGTTACACTTGGCACTGTGCCCAAGCAAACTTTGGCTATTTTGACGAGTTATGTGCACTCGAGAGGTTGCTTTGACTGCAAGCGTCTCGAAAGTGCATGTATTTTGGCGCGACATAGGCAAAACTTGTTGGCCCACAGTGCTGTTGGTAACTGCATTTTCGAAATTCTAAAAACTGATATGGATATTATTTACAGTGGGCTACACATCAAACAGGAGCCTAACAGTGATAGTTAATTATTCAATATTAGTTAACCAGCCTGCTAGTTAATTCTTAGCTGTGGCCAAAAAAAACTCTTCTCACTCAGAATGCCTATATTTAAGAATTGTGTAAAGGCTTAGGTGCAACATCCTGTATAATGTCCTCTTGCAGTAAAAGTGCTCTGTGTAATTCCTGTATACAGTGCTCACAAATATAATTCCACCGTCATTGTAGATTGTGCTACAGTAGGATTTGTGTAAATTTTCAATTTGCTTGAATGGAATATTAAAATTCAAATGCCTTAACAAATAGTATTGCGACATGTTCTTTCGATGCAGGTGCTCGGGAAAGACAGTCCAAGTTGCGAGAGTTTGGGGTCCCAAAGCTGCTCCAGTCTCTTCTTATCACTAGTGACACAACACTCTTTGACAAGTATGTTGACCAAGCTTTGTCATATGCTCCTTTGCAACTGTCAGCCCTTTTTGAGCATTTTGCAGCGACCTGCATATGTCACAGACATTGAGCATGCCATGTGTCATAACCAGGGGATTAGTCCCTCACAAAGCAAGATATTTATTTGGACGCTATGTGACATCCAGCTAAAACAAGGGCAGGCAGGAAAACCTTACTGCAGCCTTGTGGCAGTTTAGTCTAAATTCCTTTGCACTGCTCTTTTGCTTGCAGGGTGAAAACTGCACTGCAGCAGTTTACATGATCTTCGCACAGAGCACCGCTGGAGAAGGCAGTTTATACTGCGCTGCTTGAGGAATTTATTTCCTAGCAAAATGGCTGTCCATGGCACCACTTGACCTTTGCACAGTGTACAATTTTTGCTTGATGCGCTTTTCCACGCTCCCAGAGTCTGCAGCCTCTGCCAGCATAGGCCTGAAATGGGACAACCATGCATGATCAACTCAGATTCTGCACCATGCAGCGCTTAAGACTACGTAGTGGAAGACAATTAAATTGTGTACATAAAAGTGCTCTGTGTCCATTGCATAAGGGGTGAGATAAACCTTATGCACCCTTTGTTGAACCATCTAAAAAGAGACCAACTGAATTTTATGTACCCAATGTGGGCAATGGCAACCTTAGTAATCAAGCTGCCCTGATTCCACATAGTGGTCTTGTTAAAAATTGAGATTTTTACAGACAATTTTTGTATAAGCGTGCGTGCTCATTTTTATGTATCCTGACAAGGGAACCTATCATAAGCGGATGCAGTGATACGACTTCATGCCAACAGAAGTGAGAAACTACAATGGCCTCAGCTGATCAGGCAGTAACTGGACACTAGTAACGTTTACATGCATTTGATTAACAATCATGGAACACTGACAGTCTTCTCAATGTCAGTTCTAATGAACCATGCTACCATTGTGACCAACAGATGCAAGACACTGTCACACCATCTAATAGCAACTACTCAAAGCAACTATATATAATACATGGGTCATTTATACGGATATAGCAATCATGGCAAGGTTTCACAGTAATTGCTACTTCAGGTTGTTTTAACAATTTTCCATGCCAAATTAAAATTGTAAATACTCATTTCACCTGTATTAATATGTATGATTCTGCTAATATGCGGTAGGATCTCATCATTTTCAAGAATGTTTTAGCACTTTTTGGTCAGTTGTTAGTCCCTTTAAAACAGTAGTATAGCACTGAAGTATACCAGCTACAGTAAACTCAGTGACTTATAGAATTATCGACCCATGACGGCAGTTCAGTAGAGTTGGCTACTGAATCCAAGGTTGTGGATTTGATGCCACTGGTAAATTGCAATTTGGAGCAGAGGAACATTGATTTATACCTATCAATAGCAAATATGTCATTAATTGGCTGTTACACAGGAACATTTAATCTCACTATATTCTAATGACATACCCCATCTAATGATTTTGGGGAACTCATTCGCATTCAATCTCGAACAGAATGTGTGCACTGGACACCAGATATGCAGTAGAAACAAGCAACGCAACAAGCAAAATTTTTTTAACTCTGCTAAGAAAAATGTTAATTCTTATGTGAAACTACTTGATTTATACCTGTCAATAGCAAATATGTCATTAATTGGCAGAACACTGTCACACCATCTAATAGCAAGTACTCAAAGCAACTATATATATAATACATGGGTCAATTATACGGATATACCTATCATACAGAAGTGGGAAACTACTATCGCCTCAGCTAATCAGGCAGTAACTGGAGCAAGGCCCAGCCCGCGACCGTTGATCACTCTGGATTGAGTGTTTATTGTTGGCTGGCGTTCCGTGTACATTTAACTCAGAAGTACTCAAAGCTATAACTGAGTGCTTCACCTTTTGGATGTCATTTCCACACTCTTCCGTGCCAGCCATTTTGTTTGTTTACATTTATTTGTGGTTGGTTGACTTTATACTTGGCTTTGATTTTGAAGGTTAAAGTACTGCAGCATGGCCAGAAGTAATATTCGAAGCCTATAATATTGCACAAAAATGTTCGCACACTCTCTTAAAATATACTACGCAACAATTTCAGACACATATGTGCACTGATGTCCCTTAATTGTATATTTTTTTCACTGATCATCATAGCTATCATTCTTTAATGACATTACTTTTTTACTGTGTAACCCGAAAGAGACCAAATGACATTAAATTTGCTAGCCTGACAGAGGTATTGGAAGCACACTGGTGCATGTTGCTTTTGTTTCGAACTTCCTTAGGTTGGCAAACAATGCTGGAAAAGTGAGTGTGATTGAAAGAGCATAGACACCTAATTTTAGCTGCATGTTTTCTTTCAACTGATGCATAAGGCATTGGAATACATGGTTCACCATGTGGTATTTGGCTATGGTCACTAAATAATTCATTATTTAATTACTCCTCATGCTTTTTTGGTTTCATCAACTGAACGATAGCTGTGATGTGAAGCACTAAAAAAAAACAATTACTGACACATAGTTTTAATTCACACACTTTCAGCCAGCCTGTTCCAAGATTTGGAATGACAAGAAACAATGTATCAACAATTATATAGCCGTTTTTTTCATGGCAGCCATCGTTCCAGCTGATGAAACTGGAACCGAAACAGCATCAAGAAGTTCGATTATAAATTATTTAGCGGTTGTAGGCGAATACCACGGTGCGTTTACTAAATTCTAAAAGCATCACTTGAAAGAAAAAAACACGCAAGCAAAAATTTCCTTTCTACACACTTTAAAAGGTGCGATGAAAAGTTTGTCATGATTAGCAAACAGTCGCACCTGACAATAGTAGTGGTCGTTTATTTGTAAAAATAAAATGAAGGAAAAGATTTTTGCTAGCCCCGGCATCTGCCATTGCTACAGAAGCACCTGAGCTGGGGCAGCGGAAATAAAGGGATAGCAGGCAGAATGGAAAAATGAAATGAAAGAGGTTCTATCTTAGTTCTATCTTGGCCATCGGCTTCTCTTTGGTTCTATCTTACTCTAGATAGCGCAATGGCTCTGCTGTTGCTCCAGCTGTGTTGTCGGATTACACTAAAGCTCAGTCTGGGGGGCTTGGTAAAACTGCTCCCGCTGTAAAAGATAACATACCAAGACCACACTGCACCTCCGCCTATGAATGGTGGTGCAGTTTTTGGCGAGCCAATTACAACCCCTGCTGATCAATGTCGCGCTATCTGCAAGACGCCACATGGCAGGATTTGTGCCAGAGACTGCCACGAGGTGTGAGAATGGGAATTTTAAAAATGATTTGTGAATTACTAGCTCATTTTTAAGGTCTTCCACAAGGCACGAACACTGAGCTGCCTTTGTTTACTGCGTGCATTTTATAGGCACTTTCAAAACTGATTCGTTTAGCATTTAAAGGGACACTGAGGACAAATTCACTTGGCCTGCATTGATAGACTACAGCATTCTAACAAAAAAAAAGAGACCACTGCTCCGAAAATGGAGCTTTTGTAAGCCAGAAAAGAAACGAAACACAGGTGTCACTATCACCAGCCAATTGCAGAGGGACACCAATTTTGGGGTGCAGATCCCAAACGCCATGCATGGTAGACCGCCATTCATTTCAAAGTTGCAGCAAACGGTCTGCGGTGTAGACGTCAAGTTTGAATCATGTGGTGAAAAACTTAGATCCAATTTTCTCAGCCATGAAAGTCTTGCTGCTGGAGAAACGTTAACACCTAGAAAGCTGGAGAATCAATTTTCACTCAGAACAATAGTTTCCCTTCTAATATGCGTCCCTCTAGTCCATGTGCAGCTTCAGGACATCAACTTATCCTGCTCGTCACACAATTTATAACCCAAGTGCCAAATATTTTGTACAAGTACTAGCCTATTTAATTAGAACACCATCTTGTTGAATAATGCCAGTGCCAATAAATTCAATCCATGTACGTAAAATAAAAATGCTATGTGGTGTTAACTCATCTTCAGGTCCATGTGCCACACTGCATGAAATATTTATCCCTTTCGCAAAAGTGACAGTAATGGAAAAATGTAAAATTTCACTATTGGAGAGTAGCACGGGTGCTCAATACTGGCAACATGGTGTGTAAAGGAATCGAAGCACAGAGTTCTTTCTACACAAAAAAATACTACCTTTCAGCCTGGCACGGAGAAAAGACAAGTTTTAAAGGGACCATGAAACATCTTCTGAACAGCACACAAACTCACTCAATTACTACATTGTGTTGTTGTGAACTCTCTGAGCCAAATAATACACTTCTACACCAGCCGTGTTGAGACCAAGCCGTGAAATCATAATAGTAGCATACGGCGGCGCCGGGCGCCCTGTCGCTCACCATGACATCACCATAGTCATAATGTCTACTACTTTGAAAAATAGTTCTAAAAACCGTCACTAGTGCACATCAATCGGCTCGCGAATTTTAAAAATGCATAATAAATCGCTGGCTCCGTTACAAGGACTCATATTTCATCTGAACGCTCAAAAGCATTCAATCTGCATATTGGACACTATTACTAGCAACTGTTTCACAGTCCCATTAAAGACTCAAGAATAAGCCCTGTCACATGGGCACATGAGTTTTTGAGTTGAAGGACTTGGGAGATTCCCCTTCGAGATCGAACTCGAAGGAGCTGTGCTGCTGCCACACAAAAAACTCGATCGCCATTAGAAGATTCCACCATCTCACACCAGGCTATGGTGGCGCCACTGTTCCCACCAATAATTTGCAGGCATGCAGGTAATCAGCCTACAAGCTTAACTTGAAAAGGTTAAAACCAAAATGTTGATTCTTTACAGTAATTATAATTATTCTTGAAATGAACCTCACTCGCTGGAGTGTTTTGTGGCCTAACCTGCCTTCTTATCCATAATTTTCCATAAATCCATAATTTTTCAGCGATCGTACAGCTCTCACTTGCGTAGCTGCAAGCACCCCATGTCAGGGAGTGCATGCTGCCATCACTAAAAGGCCCTTGAAATCTCGAGAGTTCTGTGCTCCTTCGCTGACTCAAGGCTATTAGACGTGCCTGCGTAGCAGCGTTCAGTAAGCTGAATCGATAGACTATGCCAAGTTACAACTGCACAGACTGGCATTTTTTTGGGTCGCCACTTCATATCATTCAATGTTTTTCGCTACGAGGTGGTGCGGTTTAAAATTCAAATGCCTGAAGCGAGGGACGAGAAGAGTAGTCAACACAGCCACTGTTGTAAATACTTTTGAAGCACAGTCAACAAACTGGATCACTCCGAAACCGTCATCACTAATAGAGTGCAAGTTCATATAACACTGGTTCCACTTTTGAGCAAAATCAAGTGGAACATATACCTGCACAACAAAGAAAACAAAATTATGGGGGCAGCACCCAAGCAATTCTTATGATGTGTAAATATGAGAGCATTGCTCGTCGCTGTGTTGCTGAGTTGTTGGAGGCTTTGAGGGGGGGGGGGGGGGGGGGGGGGGTAACGTCGTTTTGCTGCAGCAGCTTGCTTCACACGTTTCGCTGCGTTGCGATGGTCGCCTTGTCGTCGGCAATGAACTGTCACCTCCGGCCATGTTTTGCTGTCGCGCCTGATGATGTAGACCTGAGTGATTCAACTCTGACGACACTGACTCCATAGCGCCGCAACCTCGCCAAAAGCCAACTGACAGCAGCGGCAGGGCGTTTCCCTTTTGTGTAATTTCTACCATTTATATGAATACGACAGTAACGCATCATATTTCCTAGCATATAAAGGTGACATGCCACATGAACCATATCAAGTCAGGCAGGACAGTGGCATCTCGCCCAGTGCAATGAGGCAGAGGTGAAGGGGTATTGTATAGGGACCCCAAGGAGGAGGATGGGTGCCCCCAAACCTGTTTCCATTCATTGAGGAAGTCAATTCTTGGAGGGGGAAGAGTCACACTCTGTGGTGCGAGAAGGAGTGTTTCCCTCTCTTGCCTGGGCGGGGCTGATGACACTCCGCCCCTCCAGAAGGGGTGATGGCATCACTCCTGTGAGGTGTTTCTGCCATGTGTGCCTGCCATGCCTTTCTAGCTACAGCGGGGTTTTCGCACAACAAGCCAAGTAATGCTCTCACATTAAAAAACGACTTCTGGCATGGGATGTGTTTTTAGGAAATAGTATGGCACCCATTACCTGATAAATCCTTCCCCAGTCCTTTTGTACTGCTTCTCCTCTTCAACTGCTTCACTCTTGCAATAATGGTTGACAAAGGTCTTGCACTGCTCATCACGCCAGTGGGCATTCTCCATCATCTCTCTGCGAGCTGCAGCTTTCTCTTCTTCACTCAGGGGCCTGGTGAATAACGGTAACAAAAATAAAAGCACCACACACATGCACCCTGAAGGGCTTGCTGGAACAAAAGCCACAAGAGTTTGAAAAAAGGCTGTCCACTTGGTGTGTACCCACAACACGGCAAGCTCTGTTGCATTTTTGATAGAACATAACGTTTTATAATTTACATTACATTGTTATACTGTTGCTATGAAGCAATGAATTGTTGCTGTGCACCAAGTTATACGGGAGTAATTATAACCATCCACACAAGTGCAGCTTTACAGGCACAAAAGCTGTACAGCTTTCACAGTAACTTCGTAGTTGAAAAACTAGTCCCTGTCAGGGGATCAAACGCGGGACCACCATCTGTCCAGAGCAGTCACTCTACCAGCTAAGCTAACCAGGACCAGCGGTGGGCAGGATGAGACCAAACTGATCAATAACTCTTAATAAAGCTCTGTATATCCTGATGAAATATGAGAGTGATCATTTTTTTTATACTTCAAATGTTCTTTTGGTATACGTTTGGTCCTTTGGCATATTTAATTTCTAACAAATGCCTCATTTTACGTTTTCTTTCTGCAAAGCATTCTTTGTTCAGTTTAACCTTAGCGAAAGATAAAGCGGCCTACAGTTATCCAGTGTTCTTGCATGCACATGTTAACAATTCACCTGCATCGTTTTCCTCTTGTTCTCTACTACTCTTCCCCCTCCTTATGGCGACACTGCAATGCCACAAATAAATGGTACCATAAGTGTTGTGATAAAATATGAGCAATTTTTACATCATTGCAACAAGATTTGCTGGGTCAGTTGGTTCATACTGATGAAGGCTGTAACTGCCTGAAAGAGGACAACATGACGGAACACACATGTTCCTTCATGTT
This sequence comes from Amblyomma americanum, assembly GCF_052857255.1. Lineage (NCBI taxonomy): Eukaryota > Metazoa > Arthropoda > Arachnida > Ixodida > Ixodidae > Amblyomma > Amblyomma americanum. Next base: position 8,775,661 of record NC_135497.1, on the reverse strand, counting down.
GTCCTAACCCCTTCGCGCAGTTGCACCCTTCATCGGCTACATCATCCTGAATGTACTTGCTGCATAGCGTTTTGAGCTTGGCATGAGATACCATCAGCTAGAATCAAGGCTACACAACTTCACCCTTCTTCCAGGAGGGGGGCATCGCTCTCCTCTGACTTTTTCAGCCCATGGAATTTCTTGGGCAGCTGCGCTAGTCAGCAGCAAGCAAAGCAACCCCTCATTTTGTAAGGCACCAAACTGGTGGCTGAAGCAACTACACTTCCTCCCGGGGACACCCCCATTTTGCCTCTTCAGGGAGCAGAAGTTGGTTGAAGGGAGCCTTCCCTTCTCTCACCTTTACTCAGAGACCAATACCGCCTATACTTGAAGGCCAAAGCGCTCCTACTGATCACATGAAACGCGTCATCTGGAGGTGGCCAAGAGAGGGATGGGTTGTTGACATGTTTGACAGCTTTTGTTGCAGGGAAGGCAAGAGGGGGAGCCATATTCATCCGCGCCCGCACCATATGGCAATCTTGAGTACTCATTTCGTTTGCTAAATGCCAGGATAGACTGAGACAGCATTATGTCTGCTGAATGAAAACTTGCAGTTACAAACAAAACTGTTTGTTTCCATGAGTTCTGGTCACTACTTTGTCACGTGGATGAGAACTGTGCGGCGGCATCCGCCGAACTTTTTTTTTGTCAGTATTTAGGGGTTTTTTTTGTCGTAGCAGAGCCTACGTGCTGCTGTTGTGCTTGACCTGTTGCGGGATTTTGTGTGCCTACTGTGACTTATGAAGGGTCCTTACGATGGGTCGCTATAGCAATGGAATTGTCGTAACGACGCTATGCCAAACAAGGGTTGTGTATCCCGCTGCTGCGAAAACTACATGGCAGAGCCCACGTGTTAGGTTCCCGCAAGATGACAAATTGTCGAAGAAATGAATTCGTGCAATACCACGACAGGACTTCTTTCCTACGCAGAACTCTAGGGTAAGTAATCGCATATTCCTGAGTAATATTATATTCTGTGAAATAAGCATCGTGGTTAACTCTGTTCTTGACATGATTAAAATCGACCAATTTCATGACGTGTGGGGCAGGCTTTCTTTTGTAAAAAACGTCATTGGTGCGATCATGTCTAGCATGGTGTCTTTGTTCCGAGCCGGCTCCATTTCAAAAACGGTGGTAACTCGCGATTTCATTTCGCCAAGAGTTCAATTCCTTGATAACAGGGATTAAAAATGGATAATAATGGATGTAATGAACTGTAATAGATTAATGGATATTGCCTGACGACTATATCCATTAAGTAACATCTTGACATCCTTCTTTTGTACAAAAAAATTGTTTATTCATTTATTGTTACATTTTAAAATTATATTTTTATACTATACTGACCTTATGCCACTAACTGTCCCGATTTACACCTATGAGCCAACTCACTCAAAAGTACCTCAGCAGAGGTGTATCAGCTCAGGATTTTTTTTAATGTTTCACTAATGTATACTCGATCAAATTCTGTACACAGGATACTCTAAATTACGCCCAAATGTGTGTCTGTTGGTGGCATGCCGTCAGCTGTTGTACATTCAAGTTTGGTACCTCAATATCCCAAGACCGTAAGATGTGGGCCAATGACTCGCTGCTAGATAGATGAGGTGTTCTTGAGTTTCTTGTTCTGCCACTTTCATTGCGAAGGGCCTGGTAGCTGCCGTTCCAGTGAGTTTATGATAGCTTTGAGTAGCCTCTTGCACAAAGATCTTTGCAGACATTTTTCTCGTCATCTTTCATGTCTTCTGGCCATGTGCTTGTATTTACTCGAGGGACGAGGAGTGGAAACTGCTTTCCTTTTAGAGGCCATGTGTGGGCACACATCCTGTACACACTAAATGAGAGCGCGGCATCAAAAGGTTGTTCGAAAAAAGAACTGCCTATTCACTTCTCCTTCTACTGTGAACTGGGTGGCTTGTCGATGGTATTCGGATGCGTTGTGAATGCAGGTAGTTACGCCTTTCCGACATGGGAGGGTCATTGGTGTAGCGCACAAAAACCTCGGGTGATGGGATTAACCAAGTGAGTTCTCTATCTTCCAGCTATTTCATGATTACATTGGGAGCAGTGACAGAAATGGCTAAATAATGAACCTGTTTATAAAAAGACCTGGGCAGGAAGGAGCATCTGAAGACAGGGCATAAAAGTGCCATCGCAGATTCTGTTCAGTGTGCTTGCCAAATTCTTTGGAGGCCCTCCTGCTGTTTTGACCTGGCTATTGTTAGTACCCAGTAGTGTGCTATTGACACCATCTGCTTGCTCAATGGCAGAGAGAATCACTTTACAGCTAGAGATTCCACATTATTGAAGCTGATGCTCGCACTGAAACACAGGGATGACTGCCAGATTCTGTCACACTTTGGTGGCCCTCCTGCACTTCTGGCCTGCACATGGTTGCAGTTGAGTAAAGAGCATTATAAAGCACCAGCTGCACACTTGCTTTCGAAGGATCACCCTGTTGTCTTCTGCAGAGGCAGCTCTCTGGGCAAAATTAAGCACCACGCAAGCACGTACAGAGATTTCACCGTGAAAGTACTACAGTGGATGTGAACAAAGCCACCCACCTCAGTGGCTGTGGCATTTGGCTGCCGAGCTCAAGGCTGCTCGATCAAATCCGGGCCACATTTTGATGGAAGAAAAGTTACATGTGCTGTGTGATGTCAGTGCACACAAAAATTTACTACTTTCTTGCCTCGTGCACATTTACTAGAAGAGAATTGTTTCAAACAAAAATTATAACCAGCAATTTTGAAAACACATAGTAATAGCCGGACATTCATGTCCTTCGGAATATCATCTGAAACCTTTTATTGCAAGATGTTTTGTTTTATTAGAAATTCTTTCTAAGACTTGTGGACTTTCCAAGTCATATATCCCTTCAGGCACTAATACTCCAAGGGCCGCTGTGGTGGCTAAGTGGTTACAGCGCTCGGCTACCGACCTGAAAGCCGCAGGTTCGATCCCAGCCGCGGCGGTCGAATTACGATGGAGGAAAAATTCTAGAGGCCCAAGTACTGTGCGATGTGAGTTCACGTTAAAGAACCCCAGGTGGTTGAAATTTCCGGAGCCCTTCACTACGGCGTCCCTCATAGCCCGAGTCACTTTGAGACGTTAAACCCCCATAAACCAAAGGGAGGAAAATTTTCAGACTTTTATAAGGGGCATACCAGAGTCCACAGAAAAAATTTCTATCTTCTCCAGTGATCAATTATGCTCGCTCGCAACCTTGTGATGACTGGGCCTCCCATGTTTGCTCGTGCTCCTTGCCTCGCACTGTATCGCCTTGCTGTTGCCAAACATGAATTTGGACACATGCTGGACCTTGGCTTCATATGTCTCTCCCTCCTGCAGTCCTTGGGCATCGCCCCTCCACATGGTGCCCAAAAAGAGCGGTGACTGTGCGGTGATTGCCATGCGCTTAACAAGGCCACAGTCCCTGAACGCTACCCGATTCCCTTCTTATTGGCATCGATCTTATCGGCCAGCTCAGCCAGGGATTCCAGGGTCTGAGACAAAGGCACGCTCAGGATCATGCGCACCTGCGGAGGCAGCCATTGCAGGAAGAGGTCCTGCAGGAGTGCGCTGTTGTGTACAGTAGCCACATTTCCAGCCAGGGCGTTCATACGACGCAGCAGCTCGGTAGGCTTGCGATCTCCGAGGTAACAAGCTGCTGCAGATGACGTTGCTCCGTTTCAGAAGTGCACTGGATGAGCGTCGCCTTAAGATGATCATAAGAGCGATCGGCAGGCGGAGAACGTAGGTCGTCGCAAACAACCGCAGCAGTTGTAGGCGTGAGCGCACCAATGGCGTGGCCGAACATGGTCATCTGCGAAGTGACATGGTGCTGACGGAACAAGGCCTTGATGGTCAGGAACTGAAGTTCTGAGTCTGATGACCAGAAGTTTGGGAGCTTGAGGGCGGAGACTGCGGGCTCGCGAGGAGGTGGCGTAAGAGGCAACGGAGTCAGTACACAAGCGAAGGAATCCATGGCCATGGCTTGCACGATGGAAGGCAGGCAGGCAAAGGCAGCCGGGGACTCGAGCTCTGGGCGGCGGTAGGTCTAGCTAAGCGGTTGAGGCAAGCGCAGATCAGGAGTAGAGTGCGACGAAGCGAAGTCCGGAGTCACCAAATTTGTGGAGAAGTACCGACATCAGTCGTTGTCGGGTCTCCACAAAATATATTTGACAGGACCCGCTCAGTCAGATGCGAGTGGGACAGCATGCTGCCGCCATTCCACTGTGCAGCCACGAAAAATCGAACCTGTTCACGCTTGGCAGGTGTGCTGGGGCATGTCGTCATCTTTGGCGGCCGGACCACTATACCACGCTACAACCTCCTATGTGCAAATTGAGGGTCAGAACAGTTTTAAAGGCCTGAATGATATAGTTTTTTCCTGCCATATGAAATAGCTATTTAGCAGAATGAGCACATTTTATGCATTCTGATGTGTTAACGTTTGCAAGACAAGCAAACCAAGACAAACTTACTGAAGCCATACCAGGGCGACTGTACAACATGGAGGCGTCAATTATGAAAGTGATTTATCTCTGCTCATTTTGCATGCCTGGCTTAATATATTTTTACATGACCTTTCAGATTCCAGCACATTTTATTTCGTCTGTGTTTGTAGGAACTGCATTCCGTACACAATGTGATGCTGCTCAAGTCGCATGCACAAATGCGGATGCAGCACCTCACTGGGTTTTCTCTGCATACAGAAAAAGTTCACTGAAAACCTGTCTGCATGTTTGTGGTATGATTTGTGCATCTTTCATGCAACAGATTTGTGTTACACCACTTGTACTGACTGCCAGGGACTATACCCTGTCGAGATGTTGCAGTTTGGGTGATGCAGCGAACTCGTGTACTATTCATGTGCTGGAATAAATTTTTTTGATTACATTGCTGTCATTTGCTTTAACTTTCTAAAAAAAAAAAGATATGATTCATGTGCTTTCAGTTCAGTTCATGTGCTTTCATTTTCAGTTGATACAGAAAAAGTAACACTGCTCCACGCATGTATGCTTATTTCAGAGAATACTTATTTCTAGCCTGTGCCTGTGCCATGCTGTGTTCTTGTTACCTCCTGCACCAACCCCCTATTTAAGGACAGCACAGTCACCTATTAAAGAAAAATGATAGCACAAATGTTAAGAGACAGCAGAAGAACAAAACTTTATTAGCTGCACACCCACATTCCAGGGCAGGCTAAGAACCGGAAAGACAGCAGCAAAACATGGGCTGCAGACAGTCACAGGCCTTTGGAAATTTGCAGGCCTTGAGAAGACACAATTGACACAGGGCAAGGCATTGTAAATAGAGATAAATGAGAGACGACAGTCCTGGTGCCGGATGTGACCCGTCTGATGATGAAGACCAACTAGCCCGTGTGTCAGTTCTTGAGCAGTATACAGTCAGCATCAACTTTCAAGCATCCTTTTTATGCTCATTCGTACTTCATTCGTAAGCAGTGTTCATGCTTGGTATCGCAACAACACTGTTCCAAGAGTAAAAAGAAATGGTGTGCTAGAGATGGATTCAAGTCGATGTAAGAATTTTTTTCATTGCCAGTTAACTAAAACTAATTCATGAATGCTTTATTTGCCCCGGCACTAAGCGATGTGCTCACAGTTCACTTAGAAGCTCAGAAGTTGCATTGTTTCTTTTTTTACTTCCTAATGAAGAGAAAGCTGACAGACATCTTGAAAGCACCCAATTCAATTATATGTCAATGCACCTTACAATGTGCTAATCGGCACGTAAGGTAAACTAATGAAGTTAACAACCTTTTACTCTACATAAAGTAGTTCAAAGTTAAGTATATATATGGTTTTGGTATACGAATGAAAAGATAATTGATCATAATTATTCAGAAACACAGCCACTGCGGTGGCTCAGTGGTTATGGTGCTCGGCTGCTGACCTGAGAGGCGCGGGTTCGATCTTGGCTGCGGCGGTCGCATTTCAATGGAGGTGAAATGCTAGAGGTCCGTGTACTGTGCGGTGTCAGTGCACATAAATAAAGCTCAGGCGGTCTGAAATATTCCGGAGCCCTCCACTGCGGCGTCCCATAGCTCGAGTTGCTTTGGGACATTAAACATGAACCATAACCAGAAGCACAATATTGATGTCTGTGTGCCACATCAACAGGGTGAAAAATGTTCCTCTGTGGAAAGATTCCTACTGAGTGTTGGTGTGAAGTAACACATTGTCGCACTGCTGCGTGTAGCTTCATTGACCGTCATTGTTACATAGGTATCAAGTTCAGTGCTCTCCTTGCTATTTTTTCTCTTCCATGTTCACCTTTACTGCTATACATTCTTTTGCCATGCTGGTTTCATTGATGTCGTCGAGTGAAACCTTCAGAAAATGTGACCTGGCCTCTGTGGTGATGCAGTGACGAAGCCATTCTGCTGCACGAACTATGTTACATGTTTGATTCCTTCTGAGAGGGGACTATTTCTGATCCAGACTAAGTGCAAAAACTAAACTCCGCGCACATTATTTCAAATCACGTGAAACAACTCCAGGCAGTTGAAACAAATTCAAGGCACTGATCCGTGCGTCATCACCGAGACTGGGTTGTCTTGTACTACACCATAACTTCATTATATTCTTGTCAGATTTTACATGCATTTTAACGCCGATGTGTCTGTTGTGGCATTCTAATAAAAAAAACACCAGTTCTGCTGCCTAAGCGCTACTGGAAGTTAGGAAGTAGTCACTGTGCTCCCACGTTGTCATATTTTCAGAAATTGTGTAACAAGAGGGGCACTCTAAGCAGCCTTCTACATTCTAAATTAGCTTTCTACTCCCGTTGGCCATGCTAGTATTTGTAATTCTGGGTTGTCTTTCCAGAAAAGTATGTATTCAGTAACTAAATCAGTGTCATTAGGTCATGTTGTAGGTTTATCAATACACAGAGACCCATGGAGTGATGCTGCTAGCCCTATGCCTGGAAATTTTCTTGTGTGCATTCATGGGAATGCCTAGACCATGGAAATATATTTTGATTAATGCTAACAAAGAGAACTTTTTCTCAGGTCTTATGAGGCTATCTTAATTCATGTGGGAGCTGGCTCTTCATGAGAGGGAATCTGTCAGACTGAAACCAGCGGATTTCTTTAATTGCAAGCCCAGGAAGTTTCTCTTGCAACCTTTTCAGCAGACTGACAACCGTGCCATGTTTTTGTTGCAGCACAGATAATATGCACGATACTCTTAGTCAGGTTTAAATGACTACTAGGAAGTTGCCCCAGTCTGCAGTGACCTCAACAGCCAGTCTGCTTTCACACAGGTGTACAGGTTCCGAATTGTGGCAGTCCCTCAGCAAAGAACCTAATAAACAGATTTGACTTTACTGCCCAAATGCTAAAGGTGTGAGGCATCGGCGCTTTCAACTGTGTGGCTCACTATGCGACTGCACATGGGAGCTTAGCAAAAGGAATGTATAATTCCTTTTTAATGCGACAGCACTAGAGGTCCCATTCGCAAGAAAGTGGGCTTCTGTCCGTCGATGTCATGAAAAACCAGGTGGCAGTGAAATTAATTCAAATAATTTCAATGTAATTCCCGTCTGCTCACCATGGAACTGCACACCAGCTCATTTGGGTGAGAGATAAGACAGCCCCCCAAATAACCCGCAAAAATTAGCCTTGCGGGAGGTCGGGAAGAGCAACCTGTGTCTCGCAAGCCCCATCGGTGGCTCTGTTTGAAATAGCCACCTGCCGGGGCACTGGCGCATGGCTTAAACACTGCGCCAAGAGTGGTATGACTCCCCACAATTTATGAACCTATGAAAGAGGAGGAGTTCTTGTGCAGGAGTGCTCTTGTGCTATTGAATTACACTCCTAAGGGCAGGTTATGCGGCGCCCAACGATTTTAAGCTTTCGGTCATGTTTTTGAGCTTAACATGCACCGTGGCCTTCCATCTCCGGTTGCGTCAGCTCGCCATCGAGTCAGCAAGGCAACATTGCCATAGACAAACAAAAGAAATTTTTCCAAACTGTTGCCTTACATATACACATATCTTACAGAAACCACCCGTTTTAAAAAAAAATCATCGTGTCGTTATTTATAACAAAGGCCATGCATCCAGGGCCCAACTACAAGTATGTCATTCAGGTTGCATGTGAATGCGCGAATGCAACATTTTTTACTTCTATTCGTATGCAGATTGATATCACGGTGGCGTACAATGTCTTGAAAGCAAATGCATTTTGTCTGTGCTGGCAGAACGTTTTCACGTGCATCTCTGTCGATCGAAGAATACAACGGTGTGGTGAAATTCAAAGACGCGGCATATAATTTCACTGGGGGCTCTGCTCATGCAGTCTCGCTGTCATGAGGCGAAAATGGAATAGTCGTTTTTCTAAGACAACTTCACTGAAGTATAAGACCCGACAAGCTGTATACATAACTAGCATAGATCGCATTTGAGAGGTTTCCAATTCTGAACAAAATTGTGCAAAGTAAATGCACCGCAAGCCCGGCGTGACCGCGTGTGCTGCGGCATATGGCACCTTCAGCATTCTTCCTTTCGAACCTGCACAGTGGCGGTACGTCGCGCGATTTCGCCCCGCTACATCTTCCTTAGGCATGATGCTTTAACATCGCAGCCAGGCTGGCCAGGCAGGCAGACGTGCACACGAGGCACTAGCAAAAGCCAGCAAAAGCGAGCGCGCCACGCCCCCATTGCGCATATCGCGCCTATGCGCAGCCTATGCTCAGCCGATGTAGGCGGCGGATTGCTGTCGATAAATTTTAATGCAGCTGACCAGCTGACCATTTTATTAACAATGCATTTCAGTTTGTGCAAAAAGTGGTATGCTCGAACAGACGTAAGCGGCGTAATCGTTTTGTTTTGCTTGTGTTTTGCGTTAGTGACGAACCGGAACTTCCGCTGCTGCAGCTTTGGGGGATTTGGAAAATCGCATGCCGCCTCTGGGTGAATGAAATGAGCTGTGAGCACCGGTAGCTTCTCTAGTTGAGGAACTAGAAGGAAACTGAGGAAACGTTTCCATGCGTGTGCAGTTCATTAGCGGACCAACGTTTCCATGTGTTTTTGTTTCGTGTTAAGGCTGTGTAGCGTTAGGCCGTTACTTTAAGCGTGGCTCTTGTCGTTTTGTGTTGTTTTCCAATGGAACGATGTCTTCGCTAAGGCGCGCTCCTTTTCTGAGAAGCGCTGTGATGACGGTGCTGTTAATCCTGTAATCAAAAGGATATCGTCAAGAGTTCTTCCTGGAGCTTTAGCAGCTGCCATAAAGATGCTGTTGACTGGTGAGTCTTCGGTGTAATTTTTGCTACAGACATGGTACACTGCAAGCTCCCTAAAGCCTGCGTGGTCACGGTGACTTGTGCTAATTTGGCGAGTGTACGTAAGTACATGTGTATAGGGGCCTGTGTATAGGGGCTGGTGGTGATAATCTCATTTATTTTCAGGGTTTCAACTCTCTTCTGGGCGAATGTTGCCACAAGACGTAGTTGTTATTGACACAAAGTATAAAAAGGTAAATGTCGAAAGTGTTTCGAAATTGCTGTTCAGAGTAAATTATATGCTCTGTTTAGAACAAGGAGACTGAACACCTTTGTTTTCTCCTGTTTACAGGTTTTCCAGACCCTTTCAGGCACCAGCACAATGTGACCAAGGTATGACTTGGAAAACAACTGCATTTAGATATTCATGAATGCTCCATTTTGTGTGTGTGGCACCTTTCTTGAGTTTCAGACTGGAACCACTACAATGTCAACTCGGTCTTCGAGTGGGGCTGTCTTGAATCTGTGATCATAGCAGTGTAGTACAGGTCTATCCAGTCTGTTCACATTTTCTGAAGATGTAGCACACCTACCTCTGTATAGGAACTTCACTTATTTGACTAGCGAATGGTGTCTTTGCTCATTTCGTATGTTTGACTGCTGTGCACGGAGCACACTCCGTCCACTATTACATTCTGTGCAATTTCACTCGGGGGGAAATGGGCATTGTCCTCCAACTCGCTTTGAGGCACACCTAATATGTAAGGGGCCTCTCAAAGCTGTGTAATGCCTTGTCTCTTTTGATGTGGTTTTGCTAGTCACAAAAGTTTTCTGCTACTCAAGACTTGCAACATCGTGAAAGTCTCAGCCCACGAATTCCAATTGGTGTAGGTAAAATTTTGTCAGTACCTGCTTTTTAAAAGTTCGGGGAGGTTTCTACAGATCGGATAATCTCAGTGTGGCAAAGTTAACTGTGAAAAGAGTTAATGAAGCAGAATGGTGTCTCAGGTATGTTGACAACTGTTCTAGCACCATCAAGAGGCCTGAAACCTTCTTGGTCATTCAAAGGTGCACAAAGTGCATTCTGGAAAACTTTGCTTTGGCTTTCATTTTTTTTTGTTTCCGTGAATAAATAGTTTCATTCGCAGACAACATAGCTGCAAATTGAGCCCACGGAAATAAATATGCGCATGAACTATCTGCTTTCACGAAACTCAACCTCATTACGTTGCTATGGCAAATGAAAATACTATAATCTGTGAACACACCAAAAGTAATTTTTATTACTCTTTGGACACAACGTAAGTAATAGTGAGATAAAACCGCGACATATTTGCAGTTCAGAGAATATGTCACTGAAATAACAATTCTGAAGCAAGTGGACAAATGTTTTTCCTTGTCTGCTGCCATAGGAGTAATGCGCCCTACCGTCTGCTTCCGCTGAAAACATAGTCCGACCAGAAGCCCGCACATTTTTGAACATCATTCCGCGTATTACTCCGCCAAGGGCAGAGCGGCAAGCTGCCGCACGATTTGCTGAAAGGCACTCCACGCATGCTTTTCACCGTGGCAGCTATGTTGGTTGACTCCTTCTACTCTTCGTGGTGAGTTAAAAAAAAAGGCTGGAGCCAGGACCTTTAGTCTGATTTAATAGAGAAATTGGGCACATAGGGTTATAGATTGAAGTTTCTAAGAATGCTAACAGTATGTAGGTCCAGGTCCCATGATAAAAAAGACAAACTCAAAATCGTCTGTAGTACACCTTAAGGAGAAACGTGGGTCTTGAAATGGTAACAATGTAAGAAAATTTCGATTTTTCAAAAATGGTATGTTCAATATTTTCTAAAGTGCCTGCCTGCAAAGTTTCAAGGTCTAATTTGACCTCCAAGTACTAAAAAATTAATACCTCAAAAGCGCTGAAATAGTGATTGTGGAGCAAAATGTGGCAGAACTTTGTGCCCATTGCTTCCCGCAACCGCATCCTCAGTGGCCGCCCATTTTGGTCTTGTTCGAAAACTGATGTTGTTCTTTACATCCTGGTATTGCTCACAATTGTTAAATCTTAATGAAATATCCGCATTCCACCGATTCTGATGCATCTACAACGATCTCTAAATGACTGGCGTGCAGACTTTAAATGCGATTTTTTCAACTTCGTGTTCTGTGCCTACATGACTAGCCTTACAGAAGTTTTCGTCACATTTTTATTCTGCAATTTCAGTTGATCTTACACTGTTAAATTCAGAAACAACTAATCTTAACAAGGTGGAACTTTGGGCTAGTTGGCATTGCTTTTTACAAAAAAGGCATAGTGCAGAAGGACAGGATGAAGAAGGACAAGACAAGATGAGCGCTAGCCGACAATAGATGGATTTATTCCAAGATCACACTCTAAGAAAAACAATGTGGAGCAATGTGCATGCCCAGCTACTCAGCAAAACAGCTACACAGAAGGGTCGTGATTACAAAAGGCTGATCGCGAAAAAGCATGAACAAAACATTCAGGCACTCAGACGGACGTAAAGATAAAACCCACCAGTGTACTACCACAGCACAAAAAAAAGACTCGCAGTGTTATCTTGAATTAAGCAACTGAAGTTCGTTTTGCAGGAGAGCAGGTGACGTATCACTAACACAGGTGTCCTTTCTATACTTGTGAATAAGTGACGCCTCAAAAATTTCTCTAGCCAACTTGTCTTTTGATCTACCAACAACCTTGGTATTCCACAACAGAGAATGGCAATCACAGTCTTTTCAGTCCACTGGCATATGCCTACCATTGAAACCCTGGATTGAATTAGCATATTATGATCGTTTAGGCTCTGACCAGTTTGCCCTATGTAAACACGCTCACAGCTTAGAGGGATTTTGTAAACAAAAGCCCACTGTGCACTGAACAAGGTTGGTTGTTTGCTTGATATTGCAAATTGGTTTTTTGGCCAAACTCCTGCTAGTAAGAGTGCAAAGACTTGAAAGCTTGTGGAAAGCATGTGAAAGTAGCAAACGATCCGGTCTAGGTTCTAGACAGCCAAAGTTAAATGTGTTAGCTGAGGCCAATGCACACTGCCGGCCTGCAACTGATAGCCAGAAGCTTGTTGATTTTGAGTGTGATTGAACCAGGTCAGATAAACTGCATGGCTGGGCTCTGCATGACGTAGTTCTATGCTCCGGTGATGAATGTGCCTTTGCTTGAAGATTCCGGTCACACCACGTGGGCAAGTGCCATCCACAGCTTCAAATCTTGTCAGTGTGGAAGCAAAACGATCTTGTCCACATCCTAGACAGGCGAAGTAAAGATTGTCAGTTCAAGCCAATGTTCTCTGTCTGGCTGGAACTGATGGCCAGAATCTTGTCAATTTTGAGTGTAATTGTGCAGGTTGAATGAACTGCTTGGCCAGACTCCGCATGATGTAGTTCCATGCTCGGCTGTTGAATGTGGCTTTGCTTGAAGGTTCCGGTCATGCCACTTGGGTAAGCGGCATCCACAGCTTCAAATCTTGTCAATGTGGAAACAAAGCAATCTTGTCCAGCTTCTAGACAGGCAAAGTAAAAATTGTCAGTTCAAGCCAGTTTTCTCTGTCGGGTTTTATCTAATGGCCAGAATCTTGTCAATTATGAGCGTAATTGAGCGAGGTGGAATGAACTACTTGGCTGGTCTCCGCATGACGTAGTTCCATGCTCCGTTGCTCAATGTGTCTTTGCTTGAAGTTTCTGGTCACACCACATGGATAAGAGGCATCCTCAGCTACAAATCTTGTCAATATGGAAGGAAAACGATCTTGTCCACGTCCTAGACGGGCAAAGTAAAGATTGTCAGCTCAGCCCAGTGTACTCTGCAGGACTGGAACTGATGGCAGAAACTTGTTAGCTTTGTGTGTTTTGAATGTACCGTATTTACACAATTGTAAGGCGGGCCGCCGCGGTGGCTTAGTGGTTATGGCGCTTGCTGCTGGCCCGAAAGACGCGGGTTCGATCCCGACCGCGGCGGTCAAATTTCGATGGAGGCGAAATTCTAGAGGCCCGTGTACTGTGCGATGTCAGCGCACGTTAAAGAACCCCAGGTGGTCGAAATTTCCGGAGCCCTCCACTACGGCATCCCTCATAGCCTGAGTCGCTTTGGGACGTTAAACCCGCATAAACCAAACAATTGTAAGGCGAATGGAATGTAAGTCGACCCCCCCCCCCCCCCCCCCCCCCGTTATACGCATGTCAGGAAAAATAGAAAGGTAGTGCCCCCGTGGGCATATTCCAGAATGAAAATGTTTACTTGGTTCATGGGGTTTAACGTCCCAAAGCGACTCGGGCTATGAAGGACGCCGTTGTGGAAGGCTCTGGATATTTTCAACCACCTGGGGTTCTTTAACCCATTAACCGCCAACCCAGAGCTGTACTCGTCATGGGAGTTTGTACCAATATCAGCAATGACAAGTCACACTCGTCTGGCTCGATTTTTCGCTGTTTTAGCCGCCAAAGACGAGTTACAATCGTCAGTTGCTTTGGTTGCAGTTGTCATCCCTAGAGGGTGATAGTTGTCCATGAAAAACCGCATTTCGTGCCTTTCACACATGTTTAACGGGCAACTGTCTTTACTGTCTTTCTCCTTTATATCAAATTTTGGAATCATTGAAAACATGTTGCATAGTTTTGTTTGTCTAGCAGTTGCAACCCTTCCAATGAGACGCTTGTGCAAGGTTGAGCACACCATGCAGGTCTGAAGAGCCTGTGCCATTTGTGATTCTTGTACGTGTTTTCAATTTTGGTAGGATATTGTATGTAGTCCTTTATGTTTCAATGCATCAGATAGCTATGAGAGCCACTGTAGCGAAAGACACAGGATTATTTTTCTCCGCCTGGGGTTCCTTGATACCCTGCGGCATCACACAGCACATGGATGTGATTGGCATTTCGCATCCACCAAAACACAGTCAGGATTCGATGCGTAGCATAGAATACACAGAGTTTATTGGAAAACAAGCAAGCAACATATTTCCAAATTTTTAGTGAAATGAATAAATTGACAAGGATATAGAGAACTGCTTCATTAAAAACAATTTTTTTTTTGGCTGCAATCGATTGTTCTACTGATTCAACAATGCACAATCATTCCTGTACACTCAGTTTCTTTCATGCAGACCCGGCTGTGCGTGCCCTGTGCAATTCAGGGGATGTTTCTGTTGATGACTTGGATAGCTGTCATGCATGCCAAGATTGAATGCCATGGAAGGAGCGCGCTGCCATCCACTCTTTCTTTTTTAACTCACAGAAGGCAACAACTTTTTTTACTTCCAGATGTAATAGGTGCACACCTTTTCGTTTCTTCGATAAAACACTTACAATGTCTCCAGCTGCCCAAATTGCGCTTTCAGTGTTTCTTCTCAAGTTGTTGAGCATTGCTTGGTGCTTGACGAGCCCCCAACACTGTTGGAGGCGTTTTTCCCGTGTCAGGTTGCTAAGAATATCCATTGGGTTTTGGGGCAATGGCTGTTTCCAACCTCAAAATGCTGGTATCTATTTTTTGAATGTCTGGCGGCTCCATCACTGACATACGTCACCTTAGGGTACACCGGCAGGTTGTCATCCACTTATTCTCCCACTTTATTTAGAACCAAGCTGGCGTGAGTGGAGTCGTGGCTCAAATAGTCACTAACAGTCGTTACTACTGTTCATAAATTTTCTCGTGGTCACACATGTAGATATTCACGCTTGTTTCTTTTGCCAGTGGTACGCCTGAACCTCATCAGGAAGCACGACAGGCCAGTTTTCGGAAAAGTGGAATACAATGCTCCCAAGCTGCGTGCATTGCTTTTCCTTCTTGATTGCTTTACCTTGAGTCTTCCTAATGTGGCTGTGCACGATCCATCTTGCCAGTAACAGCCGAAGATGATTAAGAAAAGTATTAGCATCCAAAGCCTTTTTCACAAAGTCTCCCGACTCCCACTGCGCTAAGAATATTTTTTTGTCTTCTGGGATATTAAGTTCCCCCAGTGACAGAGAGCACGTCTCTCTCTCATCTGTGATGCAAGTGAACATCCAAAAACCGATAAGGAGTACCCTGCCCGGGTTCCGCTCCATCCTAAGTGGATTAGAACGCGTATGGTGTAGCTGCAGCAGCGACGGCGACAGCAAGTCTCCTCTGGAATCGGCCAGCACAGCTTTGCCAGTGCTCCCTCTGCCCACTTGATGAGGATTGTTCCCAAAGTGTGCCGTAATGAACCACCTGAAGCGGACCCGAGTGTCTGTGGCTTTAATCATTGTGCTGGGTCATGTCACAGTTCGGCCATCGCCAACCGATAAGAACGTTGCACTGACCTCTGAGCACAAAGGCCTCGTTTCCGGTGGTTCTTTGCCGTGCTGAGCGCCGTGGTGGTGGGCGAGAGTGCATTATTCCCATCCGCAGCGACCACGTCTGGGGACAAAGGACCAGTTTGTGCCGGTTTCCTCTACCCCACGTGCCTGCCTATAGGACATGAAAAAGAACTCTCAAAGCGTCGCTTCGTAAAACAGGCGTCTGGGGTGCGTGGGCGTATGCATAGTAGCCCTGCTCTAATGGCTGCGGAGGCCAAATCATCTCGATATTGACATCTTCTGTGCCGCCGACACCTTTTCGCTACTCCAGATCTTTTCTAAGTAACTGAGATCCAACCCTGCCAACTAACAACCTTTCGTAGTCAAAACATGTAGATGCTGTTGTAGCAAATTCAATGCGGAAACTCTTTTTCTTGAGGCGCTCACAAAAGTCATCCCCACCTAGTGTTAATCTATTGGTATACAGTTTCCTCATTTGTTTGTTACTAGAATATGCTGTAATCATCTGAGACCCTTTCACGTTAACCATCATTCAAAAATTAGAGTGAATACAGCATAAAGTAGTTAGATTTGTTTTTAACTCATATGGCTGTGCATCTGTAAGTGAGCTCGTGAGGCAAAGTGGGTTATCCCCAGTCATTGAGCACAATCGTGTTTGTCGATTAAAGTTTTTCTTCCAGCTTATAAAAGGTCATTATAAAGATAATACTTCTATTTATTTTGCTTACTCCTTAGGTTGTAACACGAGACAAAGGCATGAACTAACAGTAACACCTTTGAATGCACGAAATAACTGCTTTAAATATTCTTTTCTTTCCGAGGACAATTACTGAATGGAATAAACTTAATAGCGAGACTGTTAATCATAATTCTTTACTGATGTTTGAAAAGTGCCTGCAAATGGTATGAATTTGAGTGTGTTTATATGCTTGTATTTTGTTTGTTTCTTTCGCCACCCTGCTATGATCTGTACTGGATCACAGTATCTATACATAAATAAAAAATAATAAATTCGATAGACGTAGCAGACAAGAAGTCAAATATACATCATTTGCCAATCCTTGCTCAAGGGTCTCATTTGAGGGGTCATAGTTACTAGAGAAACAAAATTATGCAACATGTCTTTAATGATTCCAAAGTTTGATATTAAGGAGAACATGTGGACAGAGCTTAAAAAGTATAAAACAATGTTTTTTTTTAATTGTTTTAAGAAGTTTTCATTTTGTGTTTTCTTGAAGTTAGCGGGATCATCTCTCTTTTCCGAAAAGACATAACTATGAACTTCGGCAGTCTGATAGATCAGTGTGCATAGGTGATAATGCATAATTACTGCCTCTCTGCTACAAGCCGTTTTTGATATAACGACCTACAAACTAGATAGAAAAACGTATTTGTAGATTTTGACAAATTTTATAAAAACATCTATAGCTTGCAGACATACAAAAATAATCATCACCATCATCATCAGCCTTACTACACCCACTGCAGGGCAAAGGCCTCTCCCATGTCTCTCCAATTAACCCGGTCCTTTGCCAGCTGCATCCACCCTTTGCCTGCAAACTTCTTAATCTCATCCGCCCACCTAACCTTCTGCCGCCCCTGCTACGCTTACTTTACTTTCTCTTGGAATCCAACATACAAAAATAACGGAGCACAAATAAAATCACCTGTATATGTGCTCAAATAATTTTCAGGTACCTAACTTTAATGTGTTTTATGTTATTCATAACCAAAGTTGGTCAGAACAGCAGAGCACATAAGCTTGGAACTCCACTTCTCCGTCATTAATAATATCGTGAGCTTCCAAAAAAATTTTCGGAGCATAACCATTTGTGGATCGTTTCTTTCCTGTGATTAGGCAACAATATATAAAAATTTCAAATAAATTTAAGAGGTGGATCAGTCCCCTTTTGTTAGATCTTATGTGGAACCACCCAGTTGCTGCGTACAGTTGACACGAAGAGTAACTCTAATGCAAATATACAAGTGCCACTACCACTATATCACTGCCTCACGCTTACACGTGCGTACCATCAGTTTCAAATGAAACACGAAGGACAACTGAGATCTCATATTAAAATAGAAATTGCAGCTGCTGGAGAGGTAAGCAGGATCCATTAACACTCCCGCAGCTGTGTTCACAGCATCGAATTGAAAATCAAGTGCACTGTTATTGAGTTTCACTCAACTAAAATACTCTGGGTTTGCTGTTCGTGTTTCATTTGACGCTGATAGTACGCTATACGCAGTGCCACTCTTGGCAACGGTCACACTATAGTTTTCACGCATGTTTTTTTAGGTTGATATGTGGTAAACAGTCAAAAATCACCACCGCTGCAGATGATAGAAAACACAATTGTACAAAATGGAACTATGCATACCACAATTTGATTACATTCGTTTTTCGTGCACTTCTCTAGATACTTCCATGCAGTTTAATTGGTTGATGACTAGTGGAAATTGGAAAACTCAAATTTGTCTCACATATGCTTACAAGTCTTGATGCTGGCCTTTCGTGGTCCTTGCAGAGCAACCATTGTAGTCTAAAGTGAACTGCTGATCTTCCAAATGGCAGTGAGAAAAGTGCTTTGGTGCTTTCCGAGCAGCTGGTGCGGTTGGGCATACAACATCCTATCATAGCTGCACTACAGTAGAGCTGCGAGGCAGCAGCAAGATGCAAGAAATTGACTTGTCACAGCTGCAGACTGTTACTGTGTACTGGAAGTAAAGAAGGAATGACGACTCGAAGACGCATCACGCACGCATCATGCATGTCGACCATGCGAGAGATGATGTGGTATGGCCAGAGTGCCCTTCGAGTTGGCTTCACCACGCACATGGATGCTTTGGTGACGTGTGATTGGCCAGTAGCGACGAGTGGCGGTGTAAGGAAAACAAACGCAAAACTCTAGGTGCTTATACAGTAACTCTAGGATATAACATTCTATGTAGAAAAAAAAAACTGGCTGCTAAAAATATTTGGAGAATGTCACTGCATCAACCATTCCTTTGGATAAAACATAGTGACCGCAGACTCCTACCATGTTTTTGTTGTCACACCAGGCTTTCTGCAATTTAGGTATATAACAATGAGGCATATAAAAATTTATAATGTCAATATTTTTTAATGTGTTTCAGTGAAATTTTGTATTTAAAGGGAGCCCGAAACACAAAATCAATGCATTGTTTTGCCTGTTGGTTGCATAGAATGAGCATAAACGCGCCTTAACAGAGCCTGCGCTTAACTGCTAACCAACGTATTCAGCGGCGGCATCCATGGGAGCCACTGAAACCCCCCGCCCACTCACTAAATGGAAGAAAAGAAGTCCGGTGCCGAGGTTCGGAGTCGAACCAGGGCCTTCAGCATTTGAGGCGGAAACGCTACCGCTCTGCCACGACGGCTCAAGTTACAGCCGTCAATAAAGGCGCATCTAGTGAATGCACTCTTCTGATGCAGAAATCTCCGTGCTTTCACTAGGTATATCCTGGCCTAACAGAGCTAGGCCATCAGCAATGTTTCTGAACTGCCTTGTACCTTGTCTCCCGTCCCTAATAAACGATTTCCGTTAAGTAGTTTGAAGTTGACTGGCACAGCAGGGGAATGTTTCGCCGGGCAAGCGTGCGAATACACAAGTGCTGCCTTGTACGATCACCGACCATCGTGCCATCGTAGCTTTTCATCGACCGTGGCGATCATCTGACAAGCCTTAACAGGCTCCTTCAAAGGTTAACTAGCACTTGAAGCGGCACTTGGAGTTCCTCTGCTGTTCGGCGCTTGTAAATCGAAGCGCGTCAAAAACAAAACCACGGGGCACGCAAAGCTCATAGACGCGAAGCGCCATAACAAATCGAAACTCTCCTGGCCGCCTGTGGTGCCGCCAAGCATCCGTTTTCTTTGCTTCCAACATTCAGGTTGTCATTTGCCTGCCTTCCTTGTGTGATAAAAGTGCACTATTGGTTTTAAAACAAAACTTACTTCAATATTGATCTGCGCAACCTACCTTTGTCAGCCTCAGAGATTCACGAAACCAAGTAGGATGGAAAATTCCTCCAAGGTGGCGTCTCTTGTCCTATGGCGTCACCACGCTTGTACTTGCGAGATTGGCCTGTGGTGGCGATACCTGTATTTTGATTCTTGCTATTTTCTACCTTACAAGAGCTTTGTTTTCAGTAAGAGTGGCGTTTTAGTGATCAGGAGCTGGTATTCTATCAATACAAGCCAACTTCAATTTCTCCTCAGTGTCCCTTTAATATTTTAATTAGCTCGCAAAAACAAATTCATGGCACTGATGGTGTCACCATATAATGGTGGTTTTTAGCAGTGGATTAGACATCACTGGGCGGGAGCTTGATGATTGGACAAGCAGTAAATATACTGCAAATTGTGTTAACAAATAGAGATACGTTTTGTCAGGTTTTGGATTTTATATTACATCAACAAAACCAACTTGTTTGCCTTAGATCAAAGTGCTGTAAATCAAATAAAACAAAAATACACCACCAGAGGCTCTAGCTATTATTTGCATCGAAGGACTTTGCGCCTCCCTGTACACATCCTACGACCTAGCACACATCTTCAGCTTGTGGAGGATCACTGGGTGGCGGTGCCAGATGGCGCCAGGTTCCTGTCAACAGTGCACGTGCTTTGCTCGTCGGGACCAATCAGCACGTTCCTAGCGACGGCCATGATGGGCGGTAAGCAGTCGCGGTACGCGCCATGCTAGATGTATCTAGTATCTTGCGCAGGCCGTCACTCCGTCGCAGTATCCTGCGCTCGCTCGAGTCCGGATTCAGTTTGGATCGCGTTTGGACCTATAAGTCAGGGAAAGTTACTGATCAGTGTTCTGTTCTGCGCCGTCAATGTGACGATGAAGCATTGCCTGGTCAACTGGGTGTTCACGTGGTTGTAACCATGAAAACGGTGTTACTAGCCTTGGCAAGAACGACTTAGAGCGATTAGGCAAGCAAAGTGTGCAAACTTCCGTGACGTGCTCAGATAGGTTGTTTTGATTGGTCCTGCCCCGTGGTGTCTTCGGGAGAGTGAAATGAGAATGGGAAGCCGTGCGAAAATTGAGTTGAGGGCAGCATTTTGTTTGCTTGTATTTTTAAATTTCTTCATTGAATAACTCCCATTTCTATGCATAGATTCCTGTAATTCTTTTTGAGTCAGCATCTGTGTGACATAAAGCATCAATCTGAAGTGTAGCCAGCATCCATTCAAGCAGTGTTTCGCAGCCGCTTTAACTCTTTTTTTACCACGCCTATTCAAAATCATTCAGTTTGAACGATGGTGCAAAATGCCCCATTCTGAGAAATCCGGACTGCTTCTGGTCATAAAGAATCCATCTGAAGTTTAGCCGGCATCCGTTAAGCAGTGTTCCGCAGCCCCTTTAAGAATTCAGTGGACTTTCCAGTAAGCTTGCCAAATTTCATTGCTCTACGCGATAAAAATAGAAGCTATCACGTTTGAAACACTTGTCCCCCCTTAAAAGTAATAGCTGTGCAACGATGCAATAGCAAAAGATCAGGAGTTGGTGCTCCCATAGATAAGTCTCGCACCCCACAAATGCATCGGCCCTGCATGTTGGTCGACACCCTCAATATCCGATGGCCATGTTTACAGGACATTGACACAGAGTGTGCCAATGTTTTCTTGTTCCTTCACTCGGGCTGGTGCGTGCTCATGCGGAAATGTGTGATGTGCAGCCAAGCTTTTTGGGTTTTTCCAGGCAACACTGTCATCATGATCATCAGCCTATGTCAAGTGCAGGACAAAGGCCTCTTCCATAATCCTTCGGTTAACCCTGTCGTACACCAGACTCTCTCAGGCATTATACCTGATCACGTTTACTTGTCACTGGCGGTTTGTGGATGACACCCAAGTTAAACTTCACTTTTTTTAAGTATCCCCGTTGAAACCACTGGAAAAGTTTAATTCAAGAGCAGGTGGCGGTTTTATCACTCAGGCTTTTTGTGTTGCTTTTATGTAGCCTGATGTGTGGCATGGTCACCAAAAGAAACAGAAGCAGACAGTTATCTTGAAAGGTGAAGGGGCACTATGCTGTGCTATCTGTTGTGCTCATTTAAGCTCCTTTGAGGTCTGTTTTCTAAATGTTACGTTATTCTCGATCATAGAACAAGGTAGAGGAGAAGCTGTGACTGTCTCCTGATTTAATTTTTGTTTGTGTGTGTATTTTCTAGAAAATGTACCCAAACAAATATATGTGACCACCTAGTCTGATCCTTTTCATATGTGGACCCCTCTTCACTTGGAAAAAGAATACACAAACAAAAACTGTGCCTGCTCCTGATTACCTTTTTTCCACATATTGTTGATATGCCCTGTGCCCAGGTAACTTTTCACAGACAGTAGGCAGCAAAACTATTTTTGTTTCAAGTACCTGTGACATGATTGGGATCTAGCTTAACGGTATGATGTAAATCTGTGTGTAAATCTGGATAGTCACTGATGGCTGCTTTTTGCACGTGTGCAGGTTTGTTGGTCTCGAAACTTGCATTACCATGACCTGGTGAACCCATACCATCTGAAGCTTGCAAGTGCAGACTCCTCTGGCACACTGTTGGTGTGGGATGTCTCGCAGGCCACAGTTCGCAGCACCCTCGTGGAGTTGGATCGCACCCTTCTCGGTAGGCCAGGCCATTTGACTCTGATGCGTGCCAATCAGCTTGCCAGTTGACCTTCAGTGCAAGTAAATGCAAAATAATGCACTTCTCATGGCGTAACATTTCAAGTCTGTTGTCCTCACAGCGTATCTTTGCAGCCAGTTACGTCGCATAAACATCTTGGTGTTTTTGTAACCCAGAACCTCACTTGGAGCAGTTATGTTTGCCACATTATTGCCAATACTTATTCCATGCTGTAATATTAAAAATTGTTTTTCTTTTTTTCCATGGCTTCTTCTTCTGTTGCACTAATTCCCTTTAAATCTTGGCTCTGTACGAAGTTAGAATATGCTTTATCAATATGGGGTTCCCAAACTAAGGTTGAATTCCAGTGGCAGATCACGAAGATTGCTCCTTCCCATTCTGCGAATGGAATGCTTGCGCTCCCGCGGGGACACTTAGTGCAAGAAAAGCTTTATGTTCAGGCATTATGGTGGCGCCCGTTGAAGTGGGGCCTCTTGCTGCACCGCCCATTTTTCCTTGCCGCCACTCTATCAGAAGATGCCTGCACCACAAAATTTTAGCGATAGAATGTGCCAAATTTTCAGATTGCTTCCGTATTTACTGAGCCTATGCTTAGTGAGTGCGCATTTTCTGATATCAAAAAGCACGGGAGGTTCAAACAGGTTAACTCTTTTGGTCTAAAAGGCGATCACAAAGAGTTGAGATTTACTTAATGCAGTAATTTTTATTTATGCGGACATGAACAAAACGAAAAGCACTCACATATGGGAGAGTTACCATTGTGTGTTTCGGCTGAGATGGTGCTACACGAGGCTAATAATCCAGAAAAAGGGTCAAAAGCGTTCCTTGTATATTGCCCGTATCACCGCATAGCGGCGTAGCAACAAGAGGAAGGAAGCAGCCACAGCCGGTCGTGACAGGAAGCAGACGCGGGGTAAAAGAAAATGTCACGCGGGGTTCTGGTTAAATCTGCAGCAAATATTGCTGCTCCACGGAGTGATCCAGGATCTACTCCTGATCCCGATGTGCCATTCGAACAGACAACTCGCGCTCCCATTTTGCCATTGGAATATGATTGCTCCAAATAGAGCAGAAAAACTTGATCCTGATTTGCCATTGGAATTCATAATAAGCGATTTTTACTTATCACATAAATCTTCATTTATTTACAGTATACTGCAAACCCTAAATGGGCCTTAGCAGGAGGGGCAAAAATGCATAAAAGAAACCAACAAATAGTGCCGCAGGAAAACAAACATGATTAATAGCACATAGCAAGGAACAAGAAACAACTCAGTAACTCTCAATTCGCAATCTTGTCAATGTAATCGATGCTTTTTAGTACTGTAGGGGCAGTTCATTCCAGTCAGTTATGGTGCGCAGAAAACATGACTATTTAGAAACCTTAATTCTAGCACTGTACGGTGTTAGCGGCTCTGCATGACGATGTAGAAGTCGGATACAACCTAAGCCTGCAGTGAAGCTTCGACCACATTCAAGACTGCCTTACAGAGTTCTGCCACGACAAAACTGTAGTCTGTTGTTAAAGCTTTTCTTGTAATTGAAACAAGAAGCTATTCTCGAGACGAAATTATTAGGTCAGGAATTTTGATGTCTCTAGCTTGTTTGATATAGTTTTAACAATAAAAAGCTCATTTTGTTACTGTTGGGATTAGTCAGTGGAGTAATACAGGATGCCACAGACTACAGTTAGTTTAATAAATGGATCAGAGCTCATGGAAAGTTGGTTATTTTTGAGTAAGAGAGGAAACTTCAACCTTTGAATTTTTCTTTGTGTAGTGTCTGTATGATGTGTTATGCCATCAGAGTGGTTGGAAAGTTGGTAGAATGATATTTGTTAAAGATGAATCGAACAGATTTTTGTTGGATCATTTTCAATGCCTCAATGTTATTTTTTGTATCAGGGTCCCAGACAGTGCATGCATACTCGAATTTAGGTCTGATGTGGATGTGTAGGCTAAGTTTTGCACTTGCAAGGGCAGCTTTTAATTTATGCCTAAGGAAGCAAAGTTTCAGAAATGATGACATACATATCATTGCTATATGCCTATTCCAGCTAAAATTATTGGTTATAGTAACACCTAGGTATTTGTATTTGTTAAATTCCTCAAGCAAGTGATATGGAGGGTTAAATGGAAATGATAGGCTGTTTTTTTTTCATTGGTCACTTTCACGAAGACTGTTTTGTCGCTCTTAAGTTTCATCTCCCATCAACTGCACCAGGCATGAATGTTCTGAAGGCTAGAATTAAAAATGACTTGACCTTCACAGGCCCTGATTTCAATAAACAAAACATTATCATCGTCACAAGCTTAGTGTGTAAACGAAAAAGAGCAAGGGTCCCAGTACATTTACTTCCTTGCAGTATGCCAGAAATTATGGAAGCATCAGTGTTAATGAACTGTGCGCAATTAGAAAGTTAAGCAGAAACCCAGGTAATTATGAAAGAAGGAAGACCAATAGATTCAAGCTTACATACTAGTTTTGCATGTGAAACCAGGAAGCCCAGTAGGTTCAAGCTTACATGCTAGTGTGACATGTGAAACAAGGTCATACACTTTCTTGAAATTCAGAAAAATAATATCAATCTGCCCTGGCCTGTTTAGAATATCAGCAAAACTATGAACTACAGATGTTTATCGAGTGACAGTCTGAAATATCTCTTTAAATTCGTGTTGAAATGGAGATAGAATATCTTTGTCATTCAGAAAGATAGTTATATAAGTGGCTACAATGTGTTCAATATGTTTACATGGAGATCAAGTCAGTGATAATGGACAAAAATTTACAACCAATGAGGCTGAACGTATTGGCACAATCTGCACAACTCTCCATTCCAAAGGAACACTGCCAGTTGACAATCTGAACGTATTGGCACAATCTGCACAACTCTCCATTCCAAAGGAACACTGCCAGTTGACAATCTTGCATGAAAAATTATCACAAGAAGTTTGGATACGATTTCACTATAATGGCGCAAGAACACATTTGGTACCAGGAGACGCATTTGTTTTCAGACTCAACTACATTGGAAGCATGTAATGCTTGCTTCAAGAGGACATGATACTATAGTTGGACAAAGGGAAGTTTGATTTTGAAAAACACTTTACAAATATGTATTAAAATGTTCAACAATGCTTTTTTATCGGTGATTAGAGCGTTGTTGTGCAGAATTTGATCAACAGGTTTGTTTTTCTTGCATAAGTGTTTCCAAAACTTCTGCGGAGCATTCTTAATGAAGCTCGGCACCATGTGCCGTATTTAAACCATTTTTCAAAATTTGAAAATCTGAATGGGGGGTTGACTTACAATCGAAACGAAAACATGGCACAATAAGTAAAGGCGAGACAAACGAGATATAGGGCATGCTACAGCGTGGCTGCATTTGCCACATCGCTCTTGGTGCTGGCCTTGAGCAGCTGCTATGTCAACGCGCAGAACTTGCATCCCCTCCCTGCGCAAGCGGTGGCCGATGGCGGCTGTCGATAAGCAGCAAACTTGTACCCCACACTCCCCACACGTGGCTGCAGACTGCGGTTGCTGATGAGCGGCGGCGGCCCGATAACGCAGTTGCATTCTACGAGAAGCTTAAGCGTCCAACAAGTTTTTTTTACTTTCAAATGCGCGCTCGGTGCTCAAGGGAGCGTCGATAGTTGATGGAAGGGCCGCTGTTCCAATCGAGGCGGCACCCCCATTTGGAGTGGCAGCAGTGCCAGGCAGTGTCGATAGCCGACAGAAGAGCCGACGCCATTCACACGTAGTTTCTCTTTGGCTCTGACGCATTTGGCTACTGCCAGCCACGTTTGTGGGGTTTCATTTGGGGAGCTAAGTACGTTCTCCCCACTCAATCGCGGCTGACACGGTTCAAAGCCGCCCGGACCCCACCCCGTGATCGCGTACGTTACCAAGCGCTCGCCGACCACGGCGGGCCTTGCTCTGAGAGAACAAAGGAACGACACATTGTCTGACACAAACAGGCATTTATTGCTACAGCAACAATAACGCCAGCTAGCAACAAGGTACGCTAATGAATCCAGGTCGTCTGACTCACCAGCAAGCTTCCGAGCGAATGTTCGCCCGTGCTAGGGCAAGGGATATATACTCCGAAGGCCGGACGGGACGAGTACGGGAGCCCATCTCCCCGTCGCTTCCTCGCCCCGCCGGCGAAGAGCGGAGCCGCGAGCGGACGTCGATCCCAGCCAACGCGCCCCATGCCCCCTCTCCCGCGCGCGGGCTTTGGCAGTCTCTCGCGCAACGATGCTGGCGCCCTCTCCTGCCAGTTAATGTAACTGACAAGGGAATGCGTTCATCCTCGTGGTGAGACTGCCGCTGCACGGTGCCTCACGGGAAAGCAAACACAGGGGGCTGCAGGGCAGGTCCCCACATCCCCCCAACCTTAAATAGACCCACGTGCCTGAAAGTACATGTTATAGAGGAGTCTCCTGGTCTTAATGTCCTTGAGGCACGTCTTGCAGCGGAGGTTACGCCGACAGCGTCCATGCAGACTTTTGCGGTGTTACGAAGGCGGCGTGAAGGTCTCCGCTGGGATGACTCGCATGGACCGCGGACTATCGTGTCCGCAGGCCCGCGAATCGAAGGCCGGTGGGAAAACTGCAGGCCAGGATCCTGCAGTAGTCGCCAGGCCAGCAGCAGCCGGAGGTGACTGCTGACTGGTCTCGCCACAGCTGCCCCGGATGGATGCGGCGAACAGGATACAGGCCGCTCCGTTGCAACAGGTGGCAGCGAGAGGATGTGCACCGGACAGCAAGCCTGGGTGGCTCCACCGGATCTGCAAAATTGCCGAAACGCTCTCGGCGTGCCTTTAACGTAGGTCACGGGAGGGGAAACGGCATCTGCAGGGGCCTCGTGGCACAATGCCTAACTCGCTAGCAAAACGTGTCGGCGGCAGTGCGCAAAGTTCGAGTGAACAAAGCCCTTTCTCGAGTTGAACGAGAATGCTCAGTTCGTGCGAGGGTACGAAAAAAAAAAAAAAAACGGGCGGGCAGCAAAGTGAGCCCCCTCTCAACAACACGGTCCGGTGGTCGCATCCCTTCTGACGTGGTGCAGGCAGCTCCGAAAAGCATTAGGCTTAACTACCACTCCGACAATGACCGTGAACACAACAAAGACCCGAAACGGGTTAAGTGCGCGCAGCCGCTAGGAGACATCAGCTTTGTGGGGTGGTCCTACGCCGCTCACTGCACAAAGCAGCTTCTGAGCGGTCGGCGCCCACCGTATCGGACGGTGTCGGAGTGCCCGGTGCCGAGCTGCAATACCAGCGAACTCGTAGCGGCACCCGTGGCCCCAGGCCACCCAGCTCCCGGAGCCGCGACTCCCAGAGTCGAAAAAGAGACAGTAGAGAAAATATATACTGAAACTTGGACCACCCACGCAGCTTCCGTACTCACTCGCTTCGGGATCGGCGACTCCGCGGGCGCTATGCCTCGCGCTCCCTCGATGCGGACGAAGTGATTCTCGCGAAGAAACTCCAGGGAAAAATGTGCTGAGCATGTCGAAAAGTTCAAACATGCTGCAGCGCAATACACCTCTCACTCAAGAAAGCATGCCGCAGGTCCTAGCGATCAAAATTCACTCTAGGCCTAGCACTTGTCATGTCCGGACAAGGAGCGTTCCTCGAACCGAACCGACAGTCGTCCAATGTTCTAAGAGCAGGCCCCACGTTGGGCTGCCAGATGTGGGGTTTGATTTGGGGAGCTAAGTACGTTCTCCCCACTCAGTCGCGGCTGACACGGTTCAAAGCCGCCCGGACCCCACTCTGTGATCGCGTACGCTACCGAGCGCTCGCCGGCCACGGCGGGCCTTGCTCTGGGAGAACAAAGGAACGACACATTGGCTGACACAAACAGGCATTTATTGCTACAGAAACAATAACGCCAGCTAGCAACAAGGTACGCTAATGAATCAGGGTCGTCCGACTCACCAGCAAGGTTCCGAGCGAATGTTCGCCTGCGCTAGGGCGGGGGATCCTCCGCGCCCCTGGGCGGGACGAGTACGGGAGCCAGTCTCACCGCCGCTTCCTCGCCCCACCGGGGAAGAGCGGAGCCGCGAGCGACACGTCCGCTCGTGCCGACGATCCCAGCCGAAAAGCCCCCTGCCCCCTCTCCCGCGCGCGGGCTTTGGCAGTCTCCTGCGCAGTGATGCTGGCGCCCTCTCTTGCCAGTTAATGTAACTGACAAGGGTATGCATTCATCCTCGGAATGAGACTGCTGCTGCACGGTGCCTCGCGGGAAAGTAAACACAGGGGGCTCCAGGGCAGGTCCCCACACGTTTCACAAGTTTTTAATGTATTGCTTCGTCAATCGTCATTTGTGCTCTAGGTCCGGCAAGCGACCGGCGCTTGTTCAATGCTACATTCAAGATGGCTGCCATTCTTTACGCCAAAGAAGTGAACAGCTGCGCGCTGGGCCGCAAGTTCGACTTTCGAAACGGGTGACACAGGTGTAGCAGCTGCAGCGAGGCAAAATTTTCCGCCGTTCCACGCGATGTCGTGATGTGGCTGTTTGCGAAGTGTGGGATTTTGCTGGACGACGACGTTAGAACTACGTGCTGTGGGACGACGGCAGTGCTAGTGAGGATAATTGCACAAGTGTGAACGAGTGTTTTCGTTTTGGAATGCACCCACGGGCATGCCCGCGCGCGGCAGCCGATATTGGCTGGCGATGAATGGCGGCAGCTGGATAATGCTATCGCGTTCAACTATTCAATGCCAGGCTTAAACAACCTCAAAGTTTTTTTTTTTTTTTTTCGGAAATGTGATTTAGGGGGTCGACTTACAGTCGAGTCGACTTACAGTCGTGTAAATACTGTACTCAGAGTAATGACGTTAGACCCACATTCTGATGCAGTACAGCTTGTGCAGCTTGTATAGTGTTTCGGCAGACTTGCTCATTTTAATCTGATTAGGTTTCATTTTAAATGCAGGGTTTTACACTTAAGCCGGGGATTTATTTTGTGCATTTTCTTTACTTTTGTTGGGGATAAAATTTTATAGGTGGTAGGCGCTGATTTCATTAAATTTATTCCATACTAGAGGCACATCATTTCCTCAAAAATCGCTGGGGCAGAGGTCAAGATAATCAAGTTTGCTTTCATTCCTTTATCACAGGCAGTCTTTGTAGGTGGAGAGTTTTGGGGCTTTGAATTCTGCATAAAAAATGCACCATATTGTGTTTGGAGAGGCTATTTTCGACTGAAACAGAAAATAGTTTCAACGTATTGGGCATCAATAGAGGCATAAGTGCTCTGGACACATGTGGGTTTTGTTATCGCCTGTTGAAGGTTGTGATGAAACATAACATCGGATAAATAATGCGTGCCAAGCCAGAACCAGAGACAGGGCTATTCCACTTTATTCCTGGCAGGTTAAAATCGCCAACAAGATTTAGTGATTAACAATGAAACAAAAGCTTGGATATTGTGCTTCACCAAGATACCAACACCATCATCTCTTGATTGCCTGTCGTAGCGGAACATGCTATATGAAGGAGGAAAACAACTGCATCATTTATTTCTTCCTTTAGCCAGGTTTCGGTCACAACTACAACATGCGGATCATAATTTAAGATTAGGGCTTCTAGTTTATCGCTTTTATTTACTATACTACGGGCATTAAAGGGGCTCTGAAACACCTTCCAAGGAGGGCACATCAACTCGCTCAATCACTGTATTGTGTTGTCATGAACACCTGAGCCAAATAATACAATTCTACACCCAGCAGGGAACCCACAATCACGCTCAAAAGTTGGGGAACCCTTTTCGACATCTTCTTCATGCTCGCGAGCTCTTTTGTAGCAACGCTCCTACGTATACCAGTTCAGAGATGGCTGTTGGTTAGATTCTTTCAGACGTAAGGCACCTACCATGGCCGTAGCCAGTAAGCCGCAAAGCTCTGGCGGGGCAGGAAGCTCCGCCACCAGTTGTGGGTCCAGCAGAGGAGGGCCGAGCTTCCAGCGTGCTAAAAGTGACAAGTGGAGAGGGAAAGCCGCAAAAATGCTGAAATTCCAATTTTGAATCCGCAGCAAAAAAATTCTTGCTAGAAGATATTTGTGCCCTTTAACATCACAGGCATACCGCAACTTTATTAGGGCCTCTTTCAGAGCCCCTTTAAGGTTCAGCTGTCATACCGTAAAATTCCGAGCAAGCGCCCCGCCCCCGCAAGTCGAAATTACTGGCAGAGTAGGCGGGGGCGCTATCCCAGAATGGTGCCGAAATTCAAAATGGCGGCGACATTTACTGCCAGAAAAAAAAAAGTGCAGTGTACATGAACTTAAAACGTCCTGCCGTTCTTTCCCGCTCGAAGAACTCAACGAGCGATTGCATCGTTCAACGGCAAAACGAGACGAGAAATGGCGCATGGCGAACAGGCATGCAAATGGCTTGAAAAGCAGGATTGGATTGGATTCTTGAACTGGATGGGGCAGACTAGTGTTGCCTGTGAGCGGTGCATGATATGGGCGTGGAGAGGGCATGCAGGGGGGGGGGGGGGCTTTCCCGAAACAGCGCAGAATGTGAAATTGACAGTGAAGTTAGGGGTGGGCCCTTGCATGGGTGGGGGCGCTTGTTTGGAATTTTACAGTAGTTCCTTATCAGAAGGCTGACGTCACGCACTGCTTGGACTGGTCTGACAACTGGATAGTTCGACTCTTGCACACATGGTATGGTCCCACGCATCAAATGCGCTGTCCAATTTAAATGTATCGTTTATTAAGGTTACTTTGATTCCTTCCTATTTTTCGTGTTTAGCACTAGTCCAAAGAAGCTTTCTTCTGTGAAGCAGGAGAGCGTTCTTGCGGGCTGGTTGGTTCATTTCATTAAAAGGTAGGGCTGCGCAAATAAAACAAGGATAGGAGACATATTAACGAAAACGGCACCACGACCACATACTTCGAACTGTTTGATGACTGCAAGCACATACTATATAAGCGTGGAACCCAGGCGCGCAACCACCTTTGTCAATTCGCACATGTACTGATATTAGATAGGACACACTGATCTTTTTTTTTCCTTCTCTTTTTTTGGGCAAACAAAACTATAGAAACAAAATCACATCCTTGGGGAAGGCCAGATAAAAAACAGGTGAGCAGCCAGACATCATGTCGCTAAGAGCTTCAAGTCAAGGCACATTAGAAAAATAAACAAGATTCGAGAGTAACAATCACCTGTATAAAGAAACGTAAGGCAAAAAAAATAAAACGCGAGGTGACATTGTTAATGGTAGAATGGGAAACAACAATCAACGAAAATAAAGGTGCTGGTGAAGGGATGAAAGCGTGGTATGAAGTATGTAAAAACTAGCATGACCTGATGGGAACAACAACGAACAAGTGTATGGATGAGCATTAAAACCTGTAAAAAAAATGCATTTTTGGACCTGAAAAACAGTTTACAGCCGCACATGACGATGGTCATAGGTTAAAAGCATGGTCTGAAGAATATAAAAACAAGCATGACCGGATGGAAATAACAAGGAACAAGTGTATAGGTGAACGTTAAGAGCAAATAAAACAATACTTGCTTTTGCCTGAAAAACAGTTTACACTCAAGCATTGGACATGAAACACATCAAAAAATTATAAGTGGCCTTCTAAAAAAGCTATTTCTGTAAAAGTGAAATAGATGGAGTGTTGATAAAGTTTTCAGAAGTTTTTATAATGTGAAAAGCTTCGATGAGCTCCCTTTCGGTCTTGTCTTTGGATCCGAACAAAAACTTGGTGTTACTAAAAACTGGCAGGAGTGCAATGCACTTTTTTCTTACTGTTATGCTTGCCTTCGCAACTCTTGCAATAGTGTGCTAGGTGACCTCCAGAGTTATTTTTAATGCGAGACCATGTTCATGTGCCCGTTCGTTGAAACATCTGCCAATCTGACCAATGTAACACCTGCCACACAGGAGGGTAATTTTGTACACACGACCTGAATTGCACTTCGTGAACTTTTTCTTGTGTTTGTGGTGCACTGTGACTTGCTTTTCTTTTCTTTGGATACCAAAGGGCACACGCTACTCAGTTCTCACAGTGCTGAGAAAACCATCCTGACACCATATCGGTTTGCGACTTCTTTGATGTTATGTGATGCACGGTGTGGGTACGGCACCACATGCAGTGGTTTCTTCTTATCATTTTTGTTGTTTTTTTGCAGCCTTTGAACTTCTGTAATAAACTTTCACATGCTGCAGTGATCAGATGGGGAGGGTAGCCTACAGAAAGAAAGCGCTGGACTTGTTGATTCAAGCTTGCCTCCATTTTATGGTTCCATAATTTTTTAAGGGCTGACTGGCAGGCCATGATTATTACGTTTGCACATTTCAAAAGCTTAGGATGTGTATTTCCTAGCATTATGGTTTCATCAGGGTCCTCAGATACCCCAAAAACTATAAAGGTCGAGCACCTACTTTGGTCCTCCAAATCAGTTACTTTCGCTTGAAGTCTATTAGTGTTTTTTTTTTTGTTCAATGCTCTTGATTTGTGCTACGCAGTTCTCTAAGTCAGCAGTCTTGGAGCTCAAGTCAGGCATTAGTTTTTTCCATATTTGCCTGTTGTGCAGGAAGAGCTGCGACCTCATTTGTTAGCTTATTCTGGCCAGTCAGCAATTCCTGTAGTAGGTCCTTTGTACTGGGTTCCCTGGGGCCATCCCTGCAGAGAATAGCTTGCACACACTAAACACTTCACTAGCAATACAAATGCATAGATGTGAGAACGACAGAACCAAGAAACAGCAGGAATCACTCTTATTCGTGCTGTAATAATCATTGACTTGCATCAGGCAGAGGAAGTGCATATTAGACCACATGCCTATGATTGGCCCACTGGGTCCACTGAACTCAAAGGCTTGTGGATGCACTGGCTAGGAGCAACAGGGTGTCACTAATGTTGACGATGCCGCCAAGCAGGCATCAATCGTTGATCCATCTCGCTCGATGTCCGGTTAGGAGGAACAGGGTGTCACTAATGTCGACGAAGCCACCAAGCATGCATCAATCATTGATCCATCATGCTCAATACACAGGTTGGGAGCAACAGGGCGCCACTAATAAGGACAAAGTCGCCAAGCATGCATCAATCGTTGATCCATCTTGCTGCAGTGTTGTTCTGGCGAGGCTAACCAGAAGTATGTGTGTGAAGCAGAGGAATTGCTTGTTCGGACACATACCTATGATTCGGCATGCCCACTATGTGCTGCAGTTTCCCTAATGTTATGTAGTCCATGCTTTCTTCACATTGCATTCCTGTTTAATAATGGCATAGATTTCTGTCTACATGGAATATTTAGTTTTGTAATTTAACCTGTTGTACATTGTTCAGACATGCTCCCTTATTTGAGCCCACTGGGTCTCGAGGGAACATGAATTGAATAAATAAATAATTGGTTATCGGCATTTCTTATAGGCTCCTGTGCTGTATAGATCACATTATTTTACTCTCGCATGCTGCTCTCAATGTCATGTGTCAGCAACGGTTTGATCAAAGACGCTTTTCGCAAGCATTTCATGCCAGAGAAAGCTCTGCGCCAAACTGGAGAAAAGCTTGTGCCCATTTGAAAACCCCTTGGCAGTGACAGGGGCTGAACCCAATACCTCCGCCATATAAGGCAGGTGCTCAAGCCACTGCATTAACCATGTCCTTACCTATCACTGTTATGGCATGTTGCTACAGTAGCTGTCTCTGGTTGTAGCTTATGCCAATTTGATTCCCCAGTTAGATGATGTTGCTATTTTTTGGCAGTGACTTCTCTCAGTGTCTTCTGCTTCTTTGTAAAAATTTATGTGGCTAATCTTCTTCACAGGCGTTTCAAGGTGCTCATTACCGTTTAAGTTAGATTCATTATGCACAGTGTGGAAAATGAATGGCCACATGTTGCATCTTCCACGTTTTGTATATGTGCCTCGAGCTGTCTAGCAATCATGCTTGCTCCTCTCCTGTTTTTTGTGTGTGTGGTGCTATGGTGTGCATGCATTGCACAATTTGTTCAGTTAAATCAATGTGAGCACTCACCGTGTATTGCAGCTTATAAGTGGACGTTTTTTTCCAAAAACAACCGTTCTGGAATTGGACCTACATGTGGAGTCAGCGCACTTGCGGAGGTAGTTTCGGCCAAGTCGTGTGTAGTGCACGCTTCGTGCCAGTGCCCGTTTCCATCCGTATGCATGGAGCTCCATGGGCAAAAAAAACAAAAGACAAACGTTAATTCATGCACAGATCAGTTTTGTTACACAAATTTGATTTGTGTGCTGTTTACCCAGCTCGCTCATGCTGGCGGCCACTTTCCCCGACGAACAGTAGACAGCGCACCAGCGAGCTTGTGGGAACCCTGTGAGCGTGCCGGAATCTGAAACTGCAGGGCTGTTGACAGTTCACTTTGCACTCGGTTGTACTGCAGAGCTCAGCTGGCTTCTTGGGGGAGACCACCATCTGCTTCTGGCTCTCTACTCCTTGGGAACTCTGGTCCTGTGGCATGCGGATACTGGTGCCCAACTCTGGAGGAAGTGCTATGCCGAGCCTCTGATATCATTCTCGCTGGACCCATTCTGCGAAAGCACTGTTTGCTGTAAGTAGGCCTTGTGTTCCCACACTCTTTGAAACAAAGCTGAATCACGACAGGGTTCAAGATTTGGTGCTGAAACATTAAGGTACAGTCAAACTTGTTTACAAAATGTGTGCAGCAACAGTACATCAGTTGCCTGAAGCTGTGCTGTTGCATTAAGCCTGCGACATCCTACTACGAAATGGTGATTTTTGATGAAGGCTTACCAGTACTTGTGTCCTAGTACAGTTATAACAATTTATGGCAGTTACTGCTCCTTCTGCGTCACCTAAAGCTTAGGGTATGATCAGAAGTTTTAGATGGTGGCTGATGCAGTCCACTTTCATTTCGCCTCCTCTGTGCACTCTCACTCTTTGGTAGCGCAGTTTGGATATGCATGCGTTTTGCCTTCCTGGCAATGGGGCCACTAGTGCAGCCTACATTGCCTGAAATGAGCACAAAGAAGGCAAAAAAAAAAAGCGCTGAGGCACCCACACCACTGTCCTTTCTTTCTGCATGCTGCATGTTTGCCTCTGCCTCCCATTGTTGCTGATTTGGCTTGCAGGCTTGTGCCACTGCATTCTTCTGCCTTCCAAGCATGTACGCACTTTGCAGTGCAGAATATTGGGCAGTATAAAATGGCGCATTTTAGTATGTTGTAAGTTGTAACCCATTACTAGGGCATGAACTGAGGTAAAGCTGCCCTCAAGAGCAGCTTTTTTCTGTTTTTAAATTTTTGTAATAATTCTAACTGGAAACCAATGAAGTAATAGATTTTTAAAATCAGAACTAGGTGGACAAAAATTATGACTACTTAAAAAAATGTGTCGATTTTAGTTTGTTTTTCAGGAAAATATTTGGCTTTAAAGGGCTAAAGCCTGCATTGGTGATGTCACAGATGTGTCCACTGTGATGGGCGGTGCATTGAGTATGCCTGGATGCCCATCCAAGGGTGGTGACTAGGTGTTAAAGGCAGTCACCCCTCTGTTGCCTACCTGAGGCATGTTACGTGTACCATTGACTGACAGGCATGTTCGGTGTCACAGAATCATCTGTGCAGTTAGCAGGATTTGTTTGTGAGGGGCATTGGTCCCACCATGCCCTCCTCTCTAGACTTTGAGCATTCCATCATGCTGGACGATTGGGAGGGTAGAGTTAGCAAGAAACTGTGCCCTTCAGGCCACTTTGGGTGCCATATATTGGCATCTACACATTGCGGATGTGCACGAAATAGTTGCTTGTTGATGATGCATCTGAAGGTACCGTATTTATTCGAATCTAGGCTGATAGTTTTTTTTAAAACACAGCACTCGGCTACTGATCCGGAGTTCCCAGGTTCGACCTCGACCTCGGCGGCTGCTTTTGATGGAGGCGAAACGCTAAGGCGCCCGTGTGCGGTGCGATGTCAGTGTACGTTAAAGATCCCCAGGTGGTCGAAATTATTTCAGAGCCCTCCTCTACAGATACTGCGCCATTTCCTTTCCGTAAAAACCATCGAGATATGAAACTCTTAGGTCGGCTTAGATTCGAGGATTTTTTGTCGTATTCGTGATACCTTTTTGCTTGCGCCAAAACAAGGATGGCCTTCACGGGCCCGAAGAAAGGCCGCCATCCTGAAGTGGAATCAGCACTGGCAGAGTGTGCAAAATCGCAGAGGCCAGTGTTCCATTTACCGCAGAAGGGCTACAGGCCGAAGTGAGAGAGCTGGCAAGAGAGCGAGGCATTCCTCGGGACCAGTGCAATGCACAAGCTAACTCCAGCAGGCCACATCAAGCGCAGCCTGGGATGACATCCCAGATAGCTTGGTTGCATGCTCGTTCCGTAAGTGCAGCGTTTTCAATACACTTGATGGCACAGAAGAATGCGCACTGAACGATGAGGACAGTGAGGAGGTTCAGCGATGACGAGGATGAGTGAGCGGGATCAGGTTCGTGAAAATAAATTCCATTTGCGTGCTGTCTTTGCTCTCGTTCTCAATTACACCCAAGGAAATTTGGCCTTCAAATTTCGGGTGTCGGCTTAGAATCAAGACCGGCCTAGATTGGAGTAAATACATATTCTATGGGGTCACTCTGGATCCAGCTGGCCGACAAGGCGAGCTGCCATGCCAGCTACATGCAGGCTAACTTTGCAGAGGAATGGACACACACACACCACCGTTCGTGTGCAAAGTTAGTGCTTTTCAAAACCTTAAGGATGAAATAGCAGCTAGCCCCTGTAGTAGCTTTTCTGTTACTCGTATGTGACACATTTCCCCAGCCTGTGGCGCAGAGTCGCAGCCACAGTTTGCCCAGCCCGTGGCGTAGAGTCGCAGCCACAGTAGGTTCAGACGAAATGGGCAATGGCAGAACACGCTAGGAAATAGTTTATTAACCGTTTGAAGGACAGCATATATTTTGCGCAAAATTGATGACAAATTTTTGATTGCATGAGCAGATGAGGTGCACATAAACGGTTCTCAACAAATTTCACAGTTTAAATACGAGTAGTTAAGTGGAAAAAGTGAGACATATATGTTGCTTTGGCACTAAATGGGGATAAAGAAAATGGGGCTTATTTGTCCTATTGACATACATGGGTTCCCTCACCGAGTTAATTTCTTCTTACCATTTCATGAACTTGTTTGCACTTGTTGGCTTGTCGTTGAATGTGTTCGCCCTACTTCTCCTGTCGTGGAACTCCACTAGCGTCTAAGCTTTTGTTTTTGTTCTTTGCTGATAAGCCGAGCTTCACCCAAGATACCAACTACTTTAGGCCATCTTTCTACCCTCCATGTACATTTGGAAGGGCTTCTTGCTGCTGGCAGTTCTGAATGTTTGGCACCCAAGAACAAACTCTTCATATGATGTTTGAGAATTGCCACTCGATATTCAGTCATTAAATGTCCAACTATTTAAGCATGTTAAAAAAAAGTGCTTTCTTCTTATTACCTGTGATCTCAAATCTTTGGAACAAGTGTGCGTTGTGATCTCGAGTTGTTTCTTTCTATGTAGGAAAAAAGGAATCACTTATCGGCCATTTTGATTTAGTTTTTTTGCCAGATCGGATATAGCCAAAAACTTGCAACGCATCCGAAAAAAAGAACAAAGTTTCAAGGTCTCGACTCGCTTCCTCATCTAGTGGATGCGGCTGAAATCATTTATAAAGAGCAACTGAAGAGGTTTTAGAATTCGATGAGCTTAAAAGGGCTGAATGTGTGAAATATGCAGGTAAAGCCTGCGAAATTGTTTTGCCCTAGCATTTGAAATGGCAATGCAATCGCCGAATAAAGCGGTGTTGACGTTTGAGGCTTCTCTGCAATACGCAGCGACGAGCAGAGGCCTCATTTATGACGTCGCATATGACAGCACTACGTTTCTTGAGAATAAACAGTTGTTTCATGGAAGAAAACCATCGCCATTAAAGGTGACTCTCACAAAGCATTGCTTCGCGGTATTGGAGGACATACAGCTGCATGCACACGAAGGCAGCCGACATCTGAAGTTTCGGCAGTAATGTTGCACAACGAGTTTCCTCGCACTTCCCTAATGCCGTGAGGAGAAGCCTGAACATTTTCGCGGTTTTAATTTTTAAATGCTAGTGCAAAAATACTTTGCATGCTTTACCTAGAAGATTCGAATTTTTGAAAACAATTTAAGCTTCCCTTTAAACAAATCATTGAAACCTTAAGATAGGTGGGAGCACAGCCTAAGTGGGACTGCTGCGTCCCGCTGCCTCTTACGAGCCCTTTATTATGGAGAACGAAGTGGGACGTATGTGTCCCATTGTCCCACAAAGGGTTAATATAATGCAAGGTGAAGCACACTGTGGAAGAATGTTTTATCTTACAAAATAGAGGTTCGGTAGGCTCACCAAGTCATTGTCGTCAATCAACGTAGGGTTCGTAGATAGGTGGGCAGAGAGGGGTTTGCCCGGGCTCGCAGATCCCAGGTAGGCAAGAGACTGTTTCCCGCCACGAGCTCCTCTTTTAACCCCTCGGGTATTGCCTAACCAGAAGCAATCGGTTACTCGCGAGCTGTCGTGATGTCACGTCATTGTTGGGAGCGGGGAGAGAAGCAGGAGTGCTTTCTCTCCCCACACCCTGTGGCGGACACGTGCTGTCTCATGACTCCGGCACGCTCGCCACTGGCTCGGGGGATGAGCAGGGTATGCTTGTATCCCACAGTTCAGAAAATCATTCTACCGGGCCCTTGCAGTTCTGGCAGTTGACCATCTGCTCCTGGTGGAGGACTTGAGTGGGCAGCAGGCCCCAGCAAGTGGTGGGCACAAGTGGTCCAGCATTGCCTCTTGCCCGAGTGATGCTGCCGCAGAAGCAAAGAGCAAGCCTAGGAGCCGGCTCCTCAGTGGAGTCAAGTCCCTCATACGCACAGGAGATGCTCGAACAAGGTCAGGGCCCATGCTTGAAGTTGCTTGGTACAGAATAAAGCAAAAGAAGTTGCTTATCTTCTGCTCTGACATACCACTGTAACAAGGAATTCCGAGACCCATTACATTGTCCTGCAAATGAGACATTAGCCTGTCCTATTGTGGCAATAAATTTATTGAACATAGATACATTTGCAGCAAATTTATGGGAAGACCAGCTGATATTCCTTCTGAGGCAGTGAATAGACCTTGTTACCTTGTACACCTAACAACACAGCAGCAAACCAGCAAAAGCCCTCTATAGCAGACTGAATGCAGTAAAATGTCATTAATTCAACCCCTGTTAATTCGGAATTCCTGATACTTCGGACTACCGACCTGGTCCCAGCCGACATCCATGCAGTATTGTGGCATCCGGCACTTTCTTATTCAGGTTTTTTTAAGTTTGCACCACCTAATTTGGACAGACTTCTGAAGGAGGGGCCCAAAGGTGCTCCAGC
The DNA here is from genome assembly GCF_052857255.1 of Amblyomma americanum. Taxonomy (NCBI): domain Eukaryota; kingdom Metazoa; phylum Arthropoda; class Arachnida; order Ixodida; family Ixodidae; genus Amblyomma; species Amblyomma americanum. The sequence continues at coordinate 8,735,988 of NC_135497.1, read as the reverse complement.
TGCACCATTTGCGCCATTCTTATATATTTACATTTTGTTGCGCCAGTCTGCTCCAAAAGCAGCGAATGGATCAATATTGTGCCATAGCTATGCGGAAAAGAAGACGCGGTCGCGGGAAAACAACTATTTTTGGAGCCATTCAGGCTCTCAGTTGGCAGCCTACCAAACGTTTCCACAGTTTCGTCATCTGACACCGTTTCGCTACTCCAGATCTTTTCTTAGCAACTGAGATTCAACCTTGCCAGCATGCTATAGACACATTTCAAGACCAACTGCACAAACATTTTCTTTAACGACATTGTGTCTTGTTTCAGGTTGTTCTGTGTCCTTGGTCCCCTTTTCTTCTCGTTGGTATTTTACAAAGTTTTGGTTTCTTGTGCAATTTCAGCCATCTGTATGTTTTTTATGACTACTGCTTTTTCCTTTTGATGCCTATTGGGCACTTGCGATGCATTCTTGCTACTAATTTAATTTTTGTTGCTCGCGGTGATGTATGTCTTTTAGTTACGTTTTGCCCTGTATATTTATAATTGTGTTTAATTTTTGCCTTGTATCACGCGTTGTTTTTAATTTATTCTTCCTATTTGCTTAATCTATTGTTTTGCCCCCCTTACTCAATGCCCTTCTGGGCCCTGTAAGGTATTTTGAATAAATAAATAAATAAATATAAGGCAAGAAGTCAAATATAAATCATTTGCCAATCCTTGCCCAAGGGTCTCATTTGAGGGGTCGTAACTACTAGAGAAGGAAAATAATGCAACATGTTTTTAATGATTCCAAAGTTTGATATAAAGGAGAACATGTGGAGAAAGTTTAAAAAATATAAAAAGGTTTTTTAAATTATGGTCAGAAGTTTTCATTGTTTTGTATTTTCTTGAAGTTAACGGGATCATATCTCTATCGAAAATACATATAAATATGGACTCCAGCAGTTTGATAGATCAGTGTGCATAGATGATAACACATAATTACTGCCACTCTGCTACAAGTAGTTTTTGATATAACGACCTGCAAACTAGATAGCAAAATGTTGTTTGGGCGGATTTTGACAAATTTTTTACATAACTTTGGTTATCAAAACGGCAGAGCACTTAAGCTTGGAAGTCCACTTCTCTGTCATTAATAATTTCAAGTGTTTCTAAAAAATTTTTTAGAGCAAAACCAATTGTGATTTTCTTGTTTCCCGTGATTAGGCAACAATATATAAAAATCTGAAATAAATTGAAGACGTTGACCAGCCACCCTTTGTTGGATGTTACGTGGAAGCACCCTTTAACAATTCATATGCCGTCCGTGTAAGCATGGAACTGTACACCTGCCTCGTTAGTTGCGGTATGTTTGTGAAGTGTGTTGATGCCAGCCCAGCTTTCTCCAGTGCATGAAGGAGAGCAGCTGCAGCATCATGCCCAGGTGCAGCAGATGGTGCGGCAGTCTGTTAAAACAGGCCAACTTGACTTTGTCCCTTATGGGAAAATATGTTGAAAGGCCAGTCATTTTTGTGCTGCCGTTAAGAGGTGCCGCATGTTGTATACAAGTGATGTGTGTATATGCTTTTATATCCGACACCTTTTGAAAAACAGGGAGCCAACTTTTTTCTTTTTCTTTTAACAGTATTGAAGAAGCACTTCCTCTCAACGAATGTTTGCAGTTGTGCTATCATCAAGCAGTACGACACCAGCTTTTCTTGCTTTACCCAAAGAAGATATTTGTCATGGACACTCAAGTGCAACAGGTTTGTTTCCTTTTCTTTGATTCACTTCACTTGCAGGAACACATTAGAAATAATATAACTACTTTCACAAAATTTGAGTCTTGTATCTGAAGCAGGCTGTCGAACTGGAACCGATCCTGAACCCAAAACTGGATCCTTATTTTTGCCCAGAACCGAAGCCGAAGTGAACCCATATTTTTTTTGCCATCTTGGGACTGAACCTGAACAGAACGATTCAAAGAAACCGTTCCGAACCGGTTCAAGACTTGGTTCGGCCTTTTTTTTTTTTTTTTACAACCCGGCATTTTTTTTTTTTAGGACAAAATGAGACATGCTAGTGTGTAGATTTAACTACTGAAAGCTGTCTGTTCTAGACAGTGCGAAAATAGCAAAAACAAAATTGAAGGAAGTCTTGCGTCTAGGAAAAAACCTAATTGGCGATTTTGTAATGTACTTTTGGCAGTACTAAAGTATTGTACTCCAGATAGATCTGAAATCTTGAGTTCATTAGGGTCTCCCCCTTTTACATGTTTGCATAAGGTTTTAATCGCGTTGTTAACTCTGCTCTAACTCATAAACCACCGAGTGAGAACCTTCCCTTCATATATATGTCATGTACCATAAATACGTGAAATATAAGCGCAATGACGCAACCATTTTGTGCAACATTTACTCTCTGAGGCATTCGTTGTATTAGTAAATACTATAGGCCCCTCACGATGGCTTAGTGGCTGTGGTGCTTGGCTGCTGATTCCAAGGTCACGCTGGTTTAGTCCTGGCTGCAGGGGCCACATTTTGATGGCTGTGAAATGCAAAAACATCCATGTGCTGTGCGATGTCGGCGCACGTTGAAGGGCCTAGCTGATCTGCGTTAACCTGGAGTCCTCCACTACAGTGTCCCTGTAGCCCCTGTGTCGCTTCGGCTAGTTAAACCCCAAATATTAATGCTAATATTACAAAATAAAGGATGTATAAATTGGTGCAGTTATTCTTTTTTTGTTTCAGAGTCCGAATATTTCTTGTTGCATGCGACGCAAATAAGCAAGGCAAGGCGGGCTTGTGGCAGCGGTAGAGATACTTAGGAAAAATTTAAGAGTAAACACACAAAGGTGGAATGTGAAAATGCATGTGCTCACTGGCATGCGGTAATGATTGCAATGAAATGCAACTGCGATGAAATGATTTATGCGCTGAAATTGTTCTGCTTATAAAAAAAATAGATGCCAATTGCCAGCAGGTGGCTTCGTCACGCTGTTCCCGGTCTGCTGGAACTGAAATTCTCTCTCAGGCAGCTTATATCTGCATCTCACTGGTGCATTTCAGGTTCTTGGTGTTTGAGAAAAGAGGGTTATGCTTGTCGGGATTTTTTCGTGCAACACTTTGGGGCGACGGCATGCGTGGAGCATTCACAGAAATCTGCATCGGCTACATTGGCTGTAGGTTGGGGGTGGGTAAAGATGGGTGGAGATGAGTGAAGATGCATTTTTACCACTGAGTGCCTGGATATGCACCCACCCGAGTGTGCATCAAGGATGGAGGCTGCACGTGCGCTCACACGCATAGGTGCGCGCGCGCATGTGCGTGCACGACACACACACACACACACACGCGCGCGCACACACGCGCACGCACACACACGCACGCACGCACGCGCGCACGCACGCACACACACACACACACACACACACACACAGTTATTTTTAGGAAAGGAGGCTGTACTGCTAATGCAGTGAAAAAAAAAAAATCAGCTACCCCGGTGGGATTTTACAGAGAAGTTTCGTGTCGTGTAAAGGCCTTAGGCTACTGTGCCCTCTCCAAAGCTTCTTTTTATTTTTGTTGCATAGAACATCATGAAGTTCACTGACCGTCCTCATGCCTTGCTTGACTGCATCGAACTCAGCCACCAGCACTCCCTTACTCCGCCCACACATCAAAATTCAGTTGGAGAAAGGGCAACTAGACAGGACGTTGAACTTGCGCAGCACACTGCTTTCATTATGAAAGTAATGCACATTTTCTGGGAAAAATAGATTTATTGACCGGATTTGTACAAGTGGTTAAAATTCTTCAGCATACTCTCCCCCTGCATCAATACAGTTGCAGAGACGTGTCTGCCACGCCTGGAAGGCACCCTGAAAGTCCTCGACGGGAATGTCTCTTAGGAACACTGTAACATGCTTTTGGATGTTTTCCACGGTCTCCTAGTGCTTTCCTTTCAGCACTCTCTTCAGTCGGGAGAACAAAAAAAAAGTCTCAAGGAGCCAGT